>NC_053023.1:570953543-571143797 GCF_003073215.2 Triticum urartu | reverse complement strand
CTTTGATACCGAAGCGACGAGTACCTTTCATAGGAGAGACGTGGAGGTAAACATGATCTCCGATCTCGAAAGCCAAATCACGGTGCTTACTATCATAGTAGCTCTTCTGGCGGGATTGGGCTGCTTTGAGGTTATCACGAATGACTTTGCACATTTCCTCTGCCTCTGTGATTAAGTCATTACCCAAAAGCTGACGTTCACCGGTTTCAGACTAGTTGAGAGGGGTACGACACTTCCTGCCATACAGAATTTCAAATGGGGCCTTGCCCGAACTTGCTTGAAAACTGTTGTTGTAGGAGAATTCAGCATAAGTAAGACAATCCTCCCACTTCATGCCGAAGGAGATCACACAAGCCCTGAGCATATCTTCAAGAATCTGGTTGACACGCTCGACTTGACCGCTAGTTTGAGGATGGAAAGCTGTGTTGAAGCGGATGTTCGTGCCCATGGCCTTCTGAAAAGAATCCCAAAACTTGGATGTAAAGATGCTGCCACGGTCTGAAGAGATCACTTGTGGAATACCGTGCAAAGAGACAATACGAGAGGTATAGAGTTCCGCCAATTGAGCTGCAGTGATCGACTCTTTGATAGGCAGAAAGTGAGCCACTTTAGTGAGTTTGTCGATGACAACGAATATAGCATCATTGCCACGCTTGGACTTTGGAAACCCAGTCACAAAGTCCATTTCAATGTGGTCAAACTTCCATTCTAGAATGGCAAGAGGTTGGAGGAGACCAGCTGCCCTTTGGTGTTCTGCCTTCACTCTTCTGCAGACATCACATTCATTCACGAATTGAGCAATCTCGCGCTTCATTCGAGTCCACCAATAAGCCTGCTTAAGGTCCTGATACATCTTTGTGCTCCCAGGGTGGATGGAGAGGATAGAATTGTGATCCTCGTTCATGATCACTTTACGAAGTTCACCTTTGGGTACCACAATACGATCCTCGAAGAAGAGAGTATCCTTGTCGTCCAGACGGTAGCACTTGTACTTGGATTGACTCTTGGCAATCCCAATCTTCACCTTTTTCACCATAGCATCAAGAAGCTGAGCTTGGCGAATATGATCTTCCAAGGTAGGAGAGACTTGAAGGTTGGCGAGGAAACCTTGAGTAACAACTTGCAGATTAAGTTTGCGGAAAGCTTCACACAGCTCGGGTTGATAAGGCTTGAGAATAAGACTGTTGTAGTAAGCTTTTCTGATCAAAGCGTTAGCAATCACATTGGCCTTGCCTGGAGTATACTCGATACTCGGATTATACTCTTGAATCATTTCGACCCATCAAGTTTGCCTGAGGTTGAGATTAGGCTGAGTGAAGATATACTTGAGACTCTTGTGGTCAGTGAAAATGTCCACTTTTCTTCCCAATAGAAGATGTCTCCAAGTCAAAAGAGCATGCACAACTGCCGCCAACTCGAGATCATGAGTGGGGTAGTTCTTCTCATTAGGCTTCAACTGGCGAGAGGTATAAGCAACAACTTTCTTCTCTTGCATCAAAACTGCGCCAAGACCTTGGAGAGAGGCATCACAAAAGACCTCGTACGGCTTGGATTCATCAGGCGGAGTCAGAACTGGAGCAGTGATCAATTTCTCTTTCAAAGTGTTGAAAGCAATGTCACACTCCGGAGACCAAACGTACTTGACGTGCTTCTGGAGAAGATTTGAGAGAGGCTTTGCGATCTTAGAAAAGTTTTCAACGAATCTTCGACAATAGCTTGCGAGACCGAGGAAACTGCGGAGTTGCTTCACGTTCTGAGGAGGTTCCCAATTCACAATTGCAGACACCTTCTCAGGATTCACGGTAATGCCCTTGGCAGAGATGATATGACCAAGATAAAGAACGTCATCGAGCCAAAATTCACACTTGGAGAACTTGGCGTAGAACTGGTGTTCCCTTAGCTTATCAAGAACCAAACGCAAGTGCTTGGCATGATCTTCCTTGTTCTTGGAGAAAACCAGAATGTCGTCAAGATAGACCAAAACAAAGTCATTGGTGTAGGCATTGAAGATGAAGTTCATCATGCGAGAGAACGTCGGAGGAGCGTTGACGAGGCCAAAAGACATGACAGTGTATTCATATGAACCATAGCTTGTCCTGAAAGTCGTCTTGGGAATATCTTGTTCACGGATTCGAATCTGATGATATCCCATACGGAGATCAAGCTTGGAGAATACTTGGGCACCTTTGAGTTGTTCGAACAGCTCATTGATGTTGGGAAGTGGATATTTGTTCTTGATGGTCTTCTTGTTCAATGGGCGGTAATCAACACAAAGTCGGTCCGTTCCATCCTTCTTCTTCACAAAAAGAACACCACAACCCCACGGAGAAGAACTAGGCCGGATGAGACCCATTTTCTCTTGAATATCGAGTTGCTTCTTCAGCTCCTTCAACTCTTCAGGTCCGAGCTGAAGGAAATATGCCCTAGAGGCAATAATAAAGTTATTATTTATTTCCTTATATATCATGATAAAAGTTTATTATTCATGCTAGAATTGTATTAACCAGGAAACATGATACATGTGTGAATACATAGACAAACAGAGTGTCACTAGTATGCCTCTACTAGACTAGCTTGTTAATCAAAGATGGTTATGTTTCCTAACCATGGACAAAGAGTTGTCATTTGATTAACAGGATCACATCATTAGTTGAATGATCTGATTGACATGACCCATTCCATTAGCTTAGCACCCAATCGTTTAGTATGTTGCTATTGCTTTCTTCATGACTTATACATGTTCCTATGACTATGAGATTATGCAACTCCCGTTTGCCAGAGGAACACTTTGTGTGCTACCAAACGTCACAACGTAACTGGGTGATTATAAAGGAGCTCTACAGGTGTCTCCAAGGTACATGTTGGGTTGGCGTATTTCGAGATTAGGATTTGTCACTCTGATTGTCGGAGAGGTATCTCTAGGCCCTCTCGGTAATGCACATCACTTAAGCCTTGCAAGCATTGCAACTAATAAGTTAGTTGCGGGATGATGTATTACAGAACGAGTAAAGAGACTTGCCAGTAACGAGATTGAACTAGGTATGGGATACCGACGATCGAATCTCGGGCAAGTAACATACCGATGACAAAGGGAACAACGTATGTTGTTATGCGGTCTGACCGATAAAATATCTTCGTAGAATATGTAGGAGCCAATATGAGCATCCAGGTTCCGCTATTGGTTATTGACCGGAGACGTGTCTCGGTCATGTCTACATTGTTCTCGAACCCGTAGGGTCCGCACGCTTAAGGTTACGATGACAGTTATATTATGAGTTTATGAGTTTTGATGTACCAAAGTTAGTTCGGAGTCCCGGATGTGATCACGGACATGACGAGGAGTCTCGAAATGGTCGAGACATAAAGATTGATATATTGGAAGCCTATGTTTGGATATCGGAAGTGTTCCGGGTGAAATCGGGATTTTACCGGAGTATCGGGAGGTTACGGAACCCCCCCCCCCCGGAGGTATATGGGCCTTAGTGGGCCTTAGTGGAAGAAGAGAAGAGGCAGCCAGGGCTGGGCCGCGCGCCCCTCCACCCCTAGTCCGAATAGGACAAGGAGAGAGGGGGCCGGCGCCCCCTCCTTCTCTCTCTCTCTTTTCCCACCTCACGAATCCTATTCCAACTAGGAAAGGGGGGGAGTCCTACTCCCAGAGGGAGTAGGACTCCTCCTGGCGCGCCTCTCCTGGCCGGCCGGCCCCCCTCCCTTGAACCTTTATATACGAAGGCAGGGGCACCCCCTAGAGACACAAGTTGATCCACGTGATCATATTCTTAGCCGTGTGCGGTGCCCCCTTCCACCATAGTCCTCGATAATATTGTAGCGGTGCTTAGGTGAAGCCCTGCGACGGTAGTACATCAAGATCGTCACCACGCCGTCGTGCTGATGGAACTCTTCCCCGACACTTTGTTGGATCGGAGTCTGGGGATCGTCATCGAGCTGAACGTGTGCTAGAACTCGGAGGTGCCGTAGTTTCGGTGCTTGATCGGTCGGGCCGTGGAGACGTACGACTACATCAACCAAACGCTTCCGTTGTCGATCTACAAGGGTACGTAGATCATACTCTCCCCTCTCGTTGCTATGCATCACCATGATCTTGCGTGAGCGTAGGAATTTTTTTGAAATTACTACGAAACGCGACAGTGGCATCCGAGCCTAGGTTTTATATGTTGATGTTATATGCACGAGTAGAACACAAGTGAGTTGTGGGCGATATAAGTCATACTGCTTACCAGCATGTCATACTTTGGTTTGGCAGTATTGTTGGACGAAGTGGCCCGGACCGACATTACGCGTACGCTTACGCGAGACCGGTTCTCCCGACGTGCTTTGCACATAGGTGGCTTGCGGGTGACAGTTTCTCCAACTTTAGTTGAACCGAGTGTGGCTACGCCCGGTCCTTGCGAAGGTTAAAACAGCACCAACTTGACAAACTATCGTTGTGGTTTTGATGCGTAGGTAAGATTGGTTC
Source organism: Triticum urartu (assembly GCF_003073215.2). Taxonomy (NCBI): domain Eukaryota; kingdom Viridiplantae; phylum Streptophyta; class Magnoliopsida; order Poales; family Poaceae; genus Triticum; species Triticum urartu. The sequence continues at coordinate 571,139,323 of NC_053023.1, read as the reverse complement.
TTGCTTAAGCCCGTAGCAGCCACGTAAAACATGCAACAACAAAGTAGAGGACATCTAACTTGTTTTTGCAGGGCATGTTGTGATGTGATATGGTCAAGACATGATGCTAAATTTTATTGTATGAGATGATCATGTTTTGTAACCGAGTTATCGGCAACTGACAGGAGCCATATGGTTGTCGCTTTATTGTATGCAATGAAATCGCGCTGTAATGCTTTACTTTATCACTAAGCGGTAGCGATAGTCGTGGAAGCATAAGATTGGCGAGACGACAATGATGCTACGATGGAGATCAAGGTGTCGCGCCGGTGACGATGGTGATCATGACGATGCTTTGGAGATGGAGATCACAAGCATAAGATGATAATGGCCATATCATATCACTTATATTGATTGCATGTGATGTTTATCTTTTATGCATCTTATCTTGCTTTGATTGACGGTAGCATTTTAAGATGATCTCTCACTAAATTATCAAGAAGTGTTCTCCCTGAGTATGCACCGTTGCGAAAGTTCTTCGTGCTGAGAAACCACGTGATGATCGGGTGTGATAGGCTCTACATTCAAATACAACGGGTGCAAAACAGTTGCACACGCGGAATACTCAGGTTATACTTGACGAGCCAAGCATATACAGATATGGCCTCGGAACACGGAGACCGAAAGGTCGAGCGTGAATCATATAGTAGATATGATCAGCATAGTGATGTTCACCAATGAAACTACTCCATCTCACGTGATGATCGGACATGGTTTAGTTGATTTGGATCACGTAATCACTTAGAGGATTAGAGGGATGTCTATCTAAGTGGGAGTTCTTTAAGTAATATGATTAGCTGAACCTAAATTTATCATGAACTTAGTACCTGATAGTATCTTGCTTGTTTATGTATGATTGTAGATAAATGGCCCGTGTTGTTGTTCCATTGAATTTTAATGCGTTCCTTGAGAAAGCAAAGTTGAAAGATGATGGTAGCAATTACACAGACTGGGTCCGTAACTTGAGGATTATCCTCATTGCTGCACAGAAGAATTACGTCCTGGAAGCACCGCTGGGTGCCAGGCCTGCTGCTGGAGCAACACCAGATGTTGTGAACGTCTGGCAGAGCAAAGATGATGACTACTCGATAGTTCAGTGTGCCATGCTTTACGGCTTAGAACCGGGACTTCAACGATGTTTTGAACGTCATGGAGCATATGAGATGTTCCAGGAGTTGAAGTTAATATTTCAAGCAAATGCCCGGATTGAGAGATATGACGTCTCCAATAAGTTCTATAGCTGCAAGATGGAGGAGAACAGTTCTGTCAGTGAGAATATACTCAAAATGTCTGGTTATAATAATCACTTGATTCAATTGGGAGTTAATCTTCCAGATGATTGCGTCATTGACAGAATTCTCCAATCACTGCCACCAAGCTACAAGAGCTTCGTGATGAACTATAATATGCAAGGGATGAATAAGACTATTCCCGAGCTCTTCGCAATGCTGAAAGCTGCGGAGGTAGAAATCAAAAAGGAGCATCAAGTGTTGATGGTCAACAAGACCACTAGTTTCAAGAAAAAGGGCAAAGGGAAGAAGAAGGGGAACTTCAAGAAGAACAGCAAGCAAGTTGCTGCTCAAGAGAAGAAACCCAAGTCTGGACCTAAGCCTGAAACTGAGTGCTTCTACTGCAAGCAGACTGGTCACTGGAAGCGGAACTGCCCCAAGTATTTGGCGGATAAGAAGGATGGCAAGGTGAACAAAGGTATATGTGATATACATGTTATTGATGTGTACCTTACTAATGCTCGCAGCAGCACCTGGGTATTTGATACTGGTTCTGTTGCTAATATTTGCAACTCGAAACAGGGACTACGGATTAAGCGAAGATTGGCTAAGGACGAGGTGACGATGCGCGTGGGAAACGGTTCCAAAGTTGATGTGATCGCAGTGGGCACGCTACCTCTACATCTACCTTCGGGATTAATATTAGACCTGAATAATTGTTATTTGGTGCCAGCGTTAAGCATGAACATTATATCTGGATCTTGTTTGATGCGAGACGGTTATTCATTTAAATCAGAGAATAATGGTTGTTCTATTTATATGAGTAATATCTTTTATGGTCATGCACCCTTGAAGAGTGGTCTATTCTTATTAAATCTCGATAGTAGTAACACACATATTCATAATGTTGAAACCAAAAGATGCAGAGTTGATAATGATAGTGCAACTTATTTGTGGCACTGCCGTTTAGGTCATATCGGTGTAAAGCGCATGAAGAAACTCCATACTGATGGACTTTTGGAACCACTTGATTATGAATCACTTGGTACTTGCGAACCGTGCCTCATGGGCAAGATGACTAAAACGCCATTCTCCGGTACTATGGAGAGAGCAACAGATTTGTTGGAAATCATACATACAGATGTATGTGGTCCGATGAATATTGAGGCTCGTGGCGGATATCGTTATTTTATCACGTTCACAGATGACTTAAGCAGATATGGGTATATCTACTTAATGAAACATAAGTCTGAGACATTTGAAAAGTTCAAAGAATTTCAAAGTGAAGTTGAAAATCATCGTAACAAGAAAATAAAGTTTCTACGATCTGATCGTGGAGGAGAATATTTGAGTTACGAGTTTGGTGTACATTTGAAACAATGCGGAATAGTTTCGCAACTCACGCCACCCGGAACACCACAGCGTAATGGTGTGTCCGAACGTCGTAATCGTACTTTACTGGATATGGTGCGATCTATGATGTCTCTTACTGATTTACCGCTATCGTTTTGGGGTTATGCTTTGGAGACGGCCGCATTCACGTTAAATAGGGCACCATCAAAATCCGTTGAGACGACGCCTTATGAACTATGGTTTGGCAAGAAACCAAAGTTGTCATTTCTGAAAGTTTGGGGCTGCGATGCTTATGTGAAAAAGCTTCAACCTGATAAGCTCGAACCCAAACGGAGAAATGTGTCTTCATAGGATATCCAAAAGAGACTATTGGATACACCTTCTATCACAGATCCGAAGGCAAGACTTTTGTTGCTATGTTCGGAAACTTTCTAGAGAAGGAGTTTCTCTCGAAAGAAGTGAGTGGGAGGAAAGTAGAACTTGACGAGGTAACTGTACCTACTCCCTTATTGGAAAGTAGTGCATCACAGAAAATTGTTTCTATGACACCTACACCAATTAGTGAGGAAGCTAATGATAATGATCATGAAACTTCAGAACAAGATACTACTGAACCTCGTAGATCAACCAGAGTGAGATCCGCACCAGAGTGGTACGGTAATCCTGTTCTGGAAGTCATGCTACTAGATCATGATGAACCTACGAACTATGAAGAAGCGATGGTGAGCCCAGATTCCGCAAAATGGCTTGAAGCCATGAAATCTGAGATGGGATCCATGTATGAGAACAAAGTGTGGACTTTGGTTGACTTGCCCAATGATCAGCAAGCAATTGAGAATAAATGGATCTTCAAGAAGAAGACTGACGCCGACGGTAATATTACTGTCTACAAAGCTCGACTTGTCGCAAAAGGGTTTCGGCAAGTTCAAGGGGTTGACTACGATGAGACCTTCTCACCCGTAGCGATGCTTAAGTCTGTCCGAATCATGTTAGCAATTGCCGCATTTTATGATTATGAAATTTGGCAGATGGATGTCAAAACTGCATTCCTGAATGGATTTCTGGAAGAAGAGTTGTATATGATGCAACCGGAAGGTTTTGTCGATCCAAAGGGAGCTAACAAAGTGTGCAAGCTCCAGCGATCCATTTATGGACTGGTGCAAGCCTCTCGGAGTTGGAATAAACGCTTTGATAGTGTGATCAAAGCATTTGGTTTTATACAGACTTTTGGAGAAGCCTGTATTTACAAGAAAGTGAGTGGGAGCTCTGTAGCATTTCTGATATTATATGTGGATGACATATTACTAATCGGAAATGATATAGAATTTCTGGATAACATAAAGGGATACTTGAATAAGAGTTTTTCAATGAAAGACCTCGGTGAAGCTGCTTACATATTAGGCATAAAGATCTATAGAGATAGATCAAAACGTTTAATTGGACTTTCACAAAGCACATACCTTGACAAGATTTTGAAGAAGTTCAAAATGGATCAAGCAAAGAAAGGGTTCTTGCCTGTGTTACAAGGTGTGAAGTTGAGTCAGACTCAATGCCCGACCACTGCAGAAGATAGAGAGAAAATGAAAGATGTTCCCTATGCTTCAGCCATAGGCTCTATCATGTATGCAATGCTGTGTACCAGACCTGATGTGTGCCTTGCTATAAGTCTAGCAGGAAGGTACCAAAGTATTCCAGGAGTGGATCACTGGACAGTGGTCAAGAACATCCTGAAGTACCTGAAAAGGACTAAGGATATGTTTCTCGTATATGGAGGTGACAAAGAGCTCATCGTAAATGGTTACGTTGACGCAAGCTTTGACACTGATCTGGACGATTCTAAATCGCAAACCGGATACGTGTTTACATTAAACGGTGGAGCTGTCAGTTGGTGCAGTTCTAAACAAAGCGTCGTGGCGGGATCTACGTGTGAAGCGGAATACATAGCTGCTTCGGAAGCAGCAAATGAAGGAGTCTGGATGAAGGAGTTCATATCCGATCTAGGTGTCATACCTAGTGCATCGGGTCCAATGAAAATCTTTTGTGACAATACTGGTGCAATTGCCTTGGCGAAGGAATCCAGATTTCACAAGAGAACCAAGCACATCAAGAGACGCTTCAATTCCATTCGGGATCTAGTCCAGGTGGGAGACATAGAGATTTGCAAGATACATACGGATCTGAATGTTGCAGACCCGTTGACTAAGCCTCTTCCACGAGCAAAACATGATCAGCACCAAGGCTCCATGGGTGTTAGAATCATTACTGTGTAATCTAGATTATTGACTCTAGTGCAAGTGGGAGACTGAAGGAAATATGCCCTAGAGGCAATAATAAAGTTATTATTTATTTCCTTATATATCATGATAAAAGTTTATTATTCATGCTAGAATTGTATTAACCAGGAAACATGATACATGTGTGAATACATAGACAAACAGAGTGTCACTAGTATGCCTCTACTAGACTAGCTTGTTAATCAAAGATGGTTATGTTTCCTAACCATGGACAAAGAGTTGTCATTTGATTAACAGGATCACATCATTAGTTGAATGATCTGATTGACATGACCCATTCCATTAGCTTAGCACCCAATCGTTTAGTATGTTGCTATTGCTTTCTTCATGACTTATACATGTTCCTATGACTATGAGATTATGCATTGAAGGAAATATGCCCTAGAGGCAATAATAAAGTTATTATTTATTTCCTTATATATCATGATAAAAGTTTATTATTCATGCTAGAATTGTATTAACCAGGAAACATGATACATGTGTGAATACATAGACAAACAGAGTGTCACTAGTATGCCTCTACTAGACTAGCTTGTTAATCAAAGATGGTTATGTTTCCTAACCATGGACAAAGAGTTGTCATTTGATTAACAGGATCACATCATTAGTTGAATGATCTGATTGACATGACCCATTCCATTAGCTTAGCACCCAATCGTTTAGTATGTTGCTATTGCTTTCTTCATGACTTATACATGTTCCTATGACTATGAGATTATGCAACTCCCATTTGCCAGAGGAACACTTTGTGTGCTACCAAACGTCACAACGTAACTGGGTGATTATAAAGGAGCTCTACAGGTGTCTCCAAAGGTACATGTTCGGTTGGCGTATTTCGAGATTAGGATTTGTCACTCCGATTGTCGGAGAGGTATCCCTGGGCCCTCTCGGTAATGCACATCACTTAAGCCTTGCAAGCATTGCAACTAATAAGTTAGTTGTGGGATGATGTATTACAGAACGAGTAAAGAGACTTGCCGGTAACGAGATTGAACTAGGTATGGGATACCGACGATCGAATCTCGGGCAAGTAACATACCGATGACAAAGGGAACAACGTATGTTGTTATGCGGTCTGACCGATAAAAGATCTTCGTAGAATATGTAGGAGCCAATATGAGCATCCAGGTTCCGCTATTGGTTATTGACCGGAGATGTGTCTCGGTCATGTCTACATTGTTCTCGAACCCGTAGGGTCCGCACGCTTAAGGTTACGATGACAGTTATATTATGAGTTTATGCATTTTGATGTACCGAAGGTTGTTTGGAGTCCCGGATGTGATCACGGACATGACAAGGAGTCTCGAAATGGTCGAGACATAAAGATTGATATATTGGAAACCTATGTTTGGATATCGGAAGTGTTCGGGTGAAATCGGGATTTTACCGGAGTACCGGGAGGTTACCGGAACCCCCCCGGGAGGTATATGGGCCTTAGTGGAAGAAGAGAAGAGGCAGCCAGGGCTGGGCCGCGCGCCCCTCCACCCCTAGTCCAAATAGGACAAGGAGAGAGGGGGCCGGCGCCCCCTCCTTCTCTCTCTCTCTTTTCCCACCTCACGAATCCTATTCCAACTAGGAAAGGGGGGAGTCCTACTCCCAGAGGGAGTAGGACTCCTCCTGGCGCGCCTCTCCTGGCCGGCCGGCCCCCCTCCCTTGAACCTTTATATACGGAGGCAGGGGCACCCCCTAGAGACACAAGTTGATCCACGTGATCATATTCTTAGCCGTGTGCGGTGCCCCCTTCCACCATAGTCCTCGATAATATTGTAGCGGTGCTTAGGCAAAGCCCTGCGACGGTAGTACATCAAGATCATCACCACGCCGTCGTGCTGACGGAACTCTTCCCCGACACTTTGCTGGATCGGAGTCCGGGGATCATCATTGAGCTGAACGTGTGCTAGAACTCGGAGGTGCCATAGTTTCGGTGCTTGATCGGTCGGGCCGTGGAGACGTACGACTACATCAACCAAACGCTTCCGTTGTCGATCTACAAGGGTACGTAGATCATACTCTCCCCTCTCGTTGCTATGCATCACCATGATCTTGCGTGAGCGTAGGAAATTTTTTGAAATTACTACGAAACCCGACACGAGCTTGTAAGGACGTTTGCACACAGGTTCCGTGCCAGGCTCAAGATCAATGACGAATTCAACTGGCCAGTGCGGAGGCATTCCTGGAAGCTCTTCTGGAAAGACATCTTGATATTCGCAAACGACTGGAATTTGCGAGATGGCATCCAGTTCACCCTTCTCATTGAGAGAAAACAGACGGATAGTATTATCCCGAGCGGCAAAGACAATTACATCCTCAGATGAATGAGTCAATTGAATCTGCCTGGCTGCACAATCAAGCTGAGCCTTGTGCTTAGAGAGCCAATCCATCCCGAGAATAAGATCAATATCTGAGTTACCAAGGATCATTGGAGAAGCCAGAAACTTGAAATCACCCATCGAGATAGAAATATCCGGAACTTCGTAGTTCGCAAGCAAGCATCTACCCGGAGAGACAACTGCTAATGGCTTATGCATAACTTGAGAAAAACACCCATGCTTAGATGCAAAAGGTCTCGAGATAAAACAATGTGATGCACCAGTGTCAAAAAGAACTTTTGCAGGAACATCGTCAACAGGAAGGTTACCCATGATGACATCTAATGAGTCCTCTGCCTGAGCTGCATTCACCATATTGACCTTGGCGTACTTGGGGTTATGCTTGACCATAGCTGTACTTGCCGATCTGACAGGAGGAGGAGGAGGAAGACGCCTCTGGTTGAAACACTTGTTGGCATAGTGACCATTCTGTTGGCACTTGTTGCACGTGACCTCTGAAAGCGGAAGGTGATATGGAGCACTCGATCTTGGAGTTTGAGACGAAGTCTTGTTCTGAAAGCCGGGGTTGGGGGGGGGGGAAGAACCACTGCCACCTTTGCTCTTCTGCTGATACGGCTGACGGAACAGAGGAGGAGGAAGCCAATACTTCTGCTGCTTGGCCACTTGAGTAGAGGAAGAAGGAGTAACATCTCTGACTCGCTTCTTGGAAGCATCACACCTCAACTGAGCAGCCTCTTGCTTCAGTGCCATGTTGTAGAACTCTTCGTACCTCAAGGGCTCAAAGAGAACAAGAGCGAGCTGGATTTCTTCTCTAAGACCACCCCTGAACTGGTATATCATGCTCTTCTCATCAGGGACGTCCTGCTTGGCAAAACGGGCGAGCTTCTGGAACAACTTGTTGTAGTCATATACAGACAAAGAGCCTTGCTTCAGGTTGCGGAATTCCTCACGCTTGCTTTCAACCATGCTCTGGGGAATATGATGAGCTCGGAAATCTTGACGGAATTCATCCCAAGTGATAACACGTCCACCTCTGGAATCCTTGTACTGCTGGAACCATTCTGCAGCTTGGTCTTTGAGTTGGAAGGAAGCGAACTTGACAAAGTCCTCAGGCCTGACGTTACTGCACTCGAAATGCTTGCACAGATCCACAAGCCAATCGTCAGCATCGGTTGCCTCAACACAATTGCTGAAAGTCTTTGGCCCGTTAGCAAGGAACTGGTTGAGTGTAGCAAAGTGATTCTGATTGTTGCCTTGGTTCCCTTGGTTGCCTTGATTGCGCTCTTGAAGAATTTGCATGATCAACTATGTGTTTGCATTGGTTGCGGCCATCACAGCTTGCCATGCCTCCGGAGGAGGTGGAGGTGGTGGCGGATCAGGATTCGGAGTCGTGTGCGTTGGAGGAGCCATCCTGAAGAGGTTGACATCCATTAGCACATTGATAGACAAATATTGAAGCTGAATCCAACGGAATGAAAATTGCAACATATAGTCTTCACATCCGAACAAAATGAACGAATGCATTCCTCTTGAAATGGTCACATATCCATAAATTGAGAAGCCACTTAGAATTAAGGTAGAGAAATAAATCAACAAGGTACGGATCAAGAACGAATAATCGGTAAGAAATCCCAATCTCAAACCAATATCCGTGGAAGAAGAACTAGAGCTACAAGAATTCCCACCTATGAAACTATCGAACCTTTCCGGTTATGCAATCAGGTGTTGGGGATACAGGGGAAGCATAATATCTCACCCAAATCTAGCAATTCCTACATCCAGCTGTATCCATCCTTCAACACATAACCGGGAAAAACTTCGGAAACCATCTACCTCAACCTTCGAAAAGCATCCGTTATACAAGTTATGGCGATACTCCCGAACTCCCGCCCTAGTACTGGGTGGCGTCGAGGTTATCTCACCAACGAACTGCATAAAAGAGATTTTCGATGTCGGCGTACCAAACTCAGGTATTCCAGAACTGCAACGATAAAATTATGACGACAACACCTCAGAGCTCAACTCCCCGGGACACTTCCACAAAACCCCTGACAGGAGGCACCAAGACAATGTTCTCATCATAAAACCATCAGAACGATTCCAAGATACCCGCGTGATCCTAAATTTTTTTTAGTGAAATTTGAGAAGAGAAGAGTCAAAACTCTACGTCAGGATGCCTTACCAGAGCGATGAGGAGACTGGGAAGTAAAAAAGAATTCCTAAACTCTCCGATATAATTCCTAAATGACTCAAAACATTTTTTCTAGACACAACTCGGCTGCTAAAAACGATCAAGCAATGGGGCTCCTAAGGTCGGGGAAGGCTCTGATTACCAACTTGTAACACCCTCGATGCGGCTATATCTCCCATGTGTCGAGGCACGACTTAGAGGCATAATCGCATTGAAGGCATATGTCGCAAGTTAGGCAATCTTCACAACATCCCATGTAATATAAATCATAAAGGGGAGATAACATAGTTGGCTTACACTCGCCATGTCAATCAAGTACATAAATAACATTACATCATCCAAACACTCATGGCCCGACTACGGCGCCAAAATAAAAGATAACCCAACAAGCGACACGGTCCCGATCACCCCCAACTGGGCACCACTACTGATCATCAGGAAAGGAAACATAGTAACGTTGAGAGTCTTCGTTGAACTCCCACTTGAGCTCGAGCGCGTCCCCTAGAGCGGAATCATCGGGCCCTGCATCTGGTGTAATAGTAATCTGTGAGCCACAGGGACTCAGCAATCTCGCACCCTCGCGATCAAGACTATTTAAGCTTATAGGTAAGGCAAGGTAAGTATAAGTGGAGCTGCAGCAAGCGACTAGCAAAATATGGTGGCTAACTTATTCGCAAAAGAGAGCGAGAAGAGGAGGCAAAGCGCGAGCGAGAAACTAGAGTACAACCTGCGCAAACATTACTCCAACACTGTGTCCACTTCCCGGACTCCGCCGAGAATAGGCCATCACGGTAACGCACTCAGTTGATTCATTTTAATTAAGTTAAGGTTCAAGTTATCTACAACCGGACATTAACAAATTCCCATCTGCCCATAACCGCGGGCACAGCTTTCGAAAGTTCAAATCCCTGCAGGGGAGTCCCAACTTAGCCCATGACAAGCTCTCACGGTCAACGAAGGAATAGACCTCCTCCCAAGACGTTCCGATCAGACTCGGTATCTCGGTTCTTCAAGACATTTCGACAGGTTAAAACAAGACCAGCAACACCGCCCGAATGTGCCGACAAATCCCGATAGGAGCTGCACATATCTCTTTCTCAGGGCACACTCAGATTGTCTAAACTTCCGGTAGGCCAGCCCAGAGTTGCCCCTGGTAGCCACCGGCGGCTGACAGTTTGGACCAACACTCAGAGGAGCACTGGCCCGGGGGGGTTTAAAATAAGATGACCCTCGGGCTCCGGAAACCCAAGGGAAAAGAGGCTAGGTGGAAAATGGTAAAACCAAGGTTGGGCATTGCGGAAAAGCTTTAATCAAGGCGAACTATCAAGGGGTTCCCATTATAACCCAACCGCGTAAGGAACGCAAAATCCAGGAACATAACACCGATATGACGGAAACTAGGGCGGCAAGAGTGGAACAAAACACTAGGCGAGAGGCCGAGCCTTCCACCCTTTACCAAGTATATAGATGCATCAAGATTACATGGCAATATAATGATATCACAACAAGTAAATAAATGTTCCAACAAGGAACGGCCTTCAATCTTCACCTGCAACTAGCAACGCTATAAGAGGGGCTGAGCAAAGCGGTAACATAGACAATCAACGGTTTGCTAGGACAAGGTGGGTTAGAGGTTTGACATGGCAATTTGGGAGGCTTGAAAGCAAGTGGTAGGCATCGTAGCATTGGCATAGCAAAAGAGCGAGCAAACTAGCATAGCAAAGATAGTAGTGATTTCGAGGGTATGATCATCTTGCCTGCAAAGTTGTCAGAGTTGACTGGATCCTCGAAAGCAAATTCAACGGGCTCCTCGTTAGCGAACTCGTCTCCTGGCTCTACCCAAACAAGACAAAACAAGCAACAAGGACACAATCAACCACGTGCAAGGATCAAACAAGATGATGCAAAGATGATATGATATGCGGGATGCGATGCGGGATGCATATACAAGAAATGACAGGAAATACAAGAACCTGGACTCAACTTGGAAATCCAAGTGTGCCACTGGAAAGATGAGATGAAATCGCTTGAAAACGATATAAAGAACGCCGGAATCGGAGTTACGGTTTGGAAATGGCAAGCAATTCAAAAATGACTCCGGTCTACGATTTACAGCAAGTAGCCATCTAAATGCAATGAGATGAACATGCTACAGCACTCAAACATGGCAAGAAAATACATGGCCAGGATGCATTCATGATTCTTAACAAAAGTATAGCACTGAGCTACGGCCAATTCATCCATTAACAGGTTCAAACAAGCATGGCAAAAATGCATATGACAAACAGATCTCAGACTTAGTGAAATTAACACTTGTCTGGAATTTCAGATCAGGTAGCACTCTTCGGAGCAACAAAACTACATGCTACAGGACCTGAACATGGCAAAGTAAAACAAGGAATGGAGCTACTCAAAGAGCTTAACAAAAGTCCCTTAGTGACCTTGAGCCAAAAGGGATCAGAAAATACAATTGCAAGCATGTGAACATAGCAAAAACATAATCAGTTTTCAGACTTAGTGAAAACTGGCACATGCTGAAACATAACTCAAGTAAGCATGTTTACGAGCTCGATGCACTCACTACGGAGAAAGTCATGACAAGATAAGCATACATCTATCAAGAACACTCAAAATGCAAGCTAGACATGTCAAGAACAATAGCATAGCATGCACGTATCAACTACAACATCATCGGCAAAATTGCAAACAAGTTGACAATCTGCCCAGATTCACAAAGTAGCAAAAGTAGAGCTCGATTGACTCAAGCTAGGGTGATCCATAATTGCAAACAAAGACATGAATGGATAGAGCACTACAAGATTAACAAAACATCCTTACTTATCATCCTCAAAAGAGGCACGAATCACTAGGAAACAACATGAACATATGGCATCATGAGATAAACAGCTCAAGGACTTAGTAGAATTGCTAAGTCCCTGAAATCAGAATTAACAAGTGCACCACTTTGCAAGCTCGTGCTAGTCACCACACACATCACAAAAATACATGGGTTGCACCTCTGGAAAGATGACAAAACCCTTAACAAAACATATGTAGAACTCATGGGTATATCATGCACACAATAATCAGGGCAAAAATGACAAAAAGCAAAATGGAGCAGCAGATCTGACAATTAACTCATGTAGCCCCCTTCTAACAGCATTTCGGGCATCAAGATGAGCTCAAATTAAAATGATGCAATGGAATGAAATGATGTACCCTCTGAGACGAACAATTTGATATGCTATATGCATGAATCGGAGCTACGGATGCAAAGTTACGGGGCTATGAACATGAGAACTTGGATCTGGGATTTCGGGACTTAGAAGAAGAAAAACACCTCGCAGATTAGGGTTTACTGTTCACCCGCGCGATCTACTGTTCATCCGCGACAAATCCGAGGTCGCCGGCGACGGATCCGGCCGGAGGGAGCTCGCCGGCGGCTCGGGGACGCGGTGGCCGTCGTGGGGGCGGCCGGCAACGAGGCTGGCGGCGGCGGAGGGTGGCCGGAGAGGGGATCCCGGGGCTCGGGCGCGGCGAGGTGACCGTGATGCGCGGCGGGCGGCGAGGCGGCGCGGCGCGGCTCCGGTGGAGGATGCGGCGGCGTCGGGCGCCGGTGGCGAGGGAGGCGGCGGCGCTAGCGGGCGCGGGCCCGGCCCGGTTGGTGCGGGGAGGGGGCGGGCTTCGGGCCGGCGGGCCTCGGCGGCGGCGCGGGCAGGAGCCGCCACGTGGCGTGACGTGGTTGGCGCGGACGGTGGCGGCGGCTTTGTCCGTCCCGGACGGACATGTCCGGCGGCGGCGCGAGGGTATTTTTAGGGTTTGGGAGAGAGGAGATCCGCGAATTTCGGGAGGGGGCTTTAAATAGAGGTAGAGGGAGTTAGGAGAGTCCAAATGAGGTGCGGTTTTCGGCCACGCGATCGTGATCGAACGATCTAGATGATGGAGAAGGCTTAGATGGGTTTTGGGCCAAATTGGAGGGGTGTTGGGCTGCAACACACACGAGGCCTTTTCGGTCCCTCGGTTAACCGTTGGAGTATCAAACGAAGTCCAAATGATACGAAACTTGACAGGCGGTCTACCTGTAGTAAACCAAGGCCGCTTGGCAAGTCTCAGTCCAATCCGGAAATATTTAATCCCCACACACGAAAGAAAGCTAGAAATGACCACCGGAGGAGAATGAAGCGCCGGAATGCAAAACGGACAACGGGGAAAATGCTCGAATGCATGAGACGAACACGTATGCAAATGCAATGCACATGATGACATGATATGAGATGCATGACAACGATAACAACACACGGAGACAAAAACCCGAACCCGAGAAAAATAAAATAACTTAACGCCGGAAACGGCAAGAGTTGGAGTACAAATTGGGAAAGTTACATCCGGGGTGTTACAACGGAGTTCCTTCAAATTAGCAGGTACAGGCTAGTTGACTACCACCTCAATCTTAGCAGGGTCAGTAGCTACGCCTTCCTCAGATACCACATAGCCCAGATAAGTGTTGGAAATATGCCCTAGAGGCAATAATAAATTGGTTATTATTATATTTCCTTGTTCATGATAATCATTTATTATCCATGCTATAATTGTATTGATAGGAAACTCAGATACATGTGTGGATACATAGACAACACCATGTCCCTAGTAAGCCTCTAGTTGACTAGCTCGTTGATCAATAGATGGTTACGGTTTCCTGACCATGGACATTGGATGTCGTTGATAACGGGATCACATCATTAGGAGAATGATGTGATGGACAAGACCCAATCCTAAGCTTAGCTCAAAGATCGTGTAGTTCGTATGCTAAAGCTTTCCTAATGTCAAGTATCATTTCCTTAGACCATGAGATTGTGCAACTCCCGGATACCGTAGGAATGCTTTGGGTGTATCAAACGTCACAACGTAACTGGGTGACTATAAAGGTGCACTACAGGTATCTCCGAAAGTGTCTGTTGGGTTGGCACGAATCGAGACTGGGATTTGTCACTCCGTGTAAGCGAAGAGGTATCTCTGGGCCCACTCGGTAGGACATCATCATATGCGCAATGTGACCAAGGAGTTGATCACGGGATGATGTGTTACGGAACGAGTAAAGATACTTGCCGGTAACAAGATTGAACAAGGTATAGGGATACCGACGATCGAATCTCGGGCAAGTACAAATACCGCTAGACAAAGGGAATTGTATACGGGATTGAGTAAGTCCTTGACATCGTGGTTCATCCGATGAGATCATCGTGGAACATGTGGGAGCCAACATGGGTATCCAGATCCCGCTATTGGTTATTGACCGGAGAACGTCTCGGTCATGTCTGCATGTCTCCCGAACCCGTAGGGTCTACACACTTAAGGTTCGATGACGCTAGGGTTATAAAGGAAGCTTGTATGTGGTTACCGAATGTTTTTCGGAGTCCCGGATGAGATCCCGGACGTCACGAGGAGTTCTGGAATGGTCCGGAGGTAAAGATTTATATATAGGAAGTCCTGTTTCGGCCATCGAGACAAGTTTCGGGGTCATCGGTATTGTACCGGGACCACCGGAAGGGTCCCGGGGGCCCACCGGGTGGGGCCACCTATCCCGGAGGGTCCCATGGGCTGAAGTGGGAAGGGATCCAGCCCAAAGTGGGCTGGGGCGCCACTTCCCTTATGGCCCATGCGCCTAGGGTGAAGGGGGAACCCTAAGGAAGAGTCCCAAGGAGGGAAGGCACCTCCTAGGTGCCTTTGGGGGGAGGAAAACCTCCCCTGGCCGCCGCCCCCTAGGAGATTGGATCTCCTAGGGCTGGCGCACCCCCCCCCTTGGGCTCCCTATATATAGTGAGGGTAGGAGGGCCTCTTGACAGACCCCTTATGCCTTTGGTGCAGCCCCTCCCTCTCTCCTAAGTCCTTCTCCTCTCCCGTGGTGCTTGGCGAAGCCCTGCAGGATTGCCACGCTCCTCCACCACCACCACGCCGTTGTGCTGCTGCTGGATGGAGTCTTCCTCAACCTCTCCCTCTCTCCTTGCTGGATCAAGGCGTGGGAGACGTCACCGGGCTGTACGTGTGTTGAACGCGGAGGTGCCGTGCGTTCGGCACTTGGATCATCGGTGATTTGAATCACGACGAGTACGACTCCATCAACCCCGTTCACTTGAACGCTTCCGCTTAGCGATCTACAAGGGTATGTAGATGCACTCTCCTTCCCCTCGTTGCTGGTCTCTCCATAGATAGATCTTGGTGACACGTAGGAAAATTTTGAATTTCTGCTACGTTCCCCAACAGTGGCATCATGAGCTAGGTCTATTGCGTAGATTCTATGCACGAGTAGAACACAAAGTAGTTGTGGGCGTTGATTTTGTTCAATATGCTTGCCGTTACTAGTCTTATCTTGATTCGGCGGCATCGTGGGATGAAGCGGCCCGGACCGACCTTACACGTACTCTTACGTGAGACTGGTTCCACCGACTGACATGCACTAGATGCATAAGGTGGCTAGCGGGTGTCTGTCTCTCCTACTTTAGTCGGATCGGATTCGATGAAAAGGGTCCTTATGAAGGGTAAATAGCAATTGGCATATCACGTTGTGGTTTTGCGTAGGTAAGAAACGTTCTTGCTAGAAACCCATAGCAGCCACGTAAAACATGCAAACAACAATTAGAGGACGTCTAACTTGTTTTTGCAGGGTATGCTATGTGATGTGATATGGCCAAAAGGATGTGATGAATGATATATGTGATGTATGAGATTGATCATGTTCTTGTCAAGGGAAATCACGACTTGCATGTCATGACGAGACAACTTCAAGAAGACACGATGATGGAGATCATGAATGATGGAGATCATGGTGTCATGCCGGTGACAAGATGATCATGGAGCCCCAAGATGGAGATCAAAGGAGCTATATGATATTGGCCATATCATGTCACTATTATTTGATTGCATGTGATGTTTATCATGTTTATACATCTTATTTGCTTAGAACGACGGTAGTAAATAAGATGATCCCTCATTAAAATTTCAAGAAGTGTTCTCCCCTAACTGTGCACCGTTGCTACAGTTCGTCGTTTCTAAGCACCACGTGTTAATCGGGTGTGATGGATCCTTACGTTCACATACAACGGGTGTAAGACAGTTTTACACATGCAAAAACACTTAGGGTTAACTTGACGAGCCTAGCATGTACAGACATGGCCTCGGAACACAGAAGACCGAAAGGTCGAGCATGAGCCGTATAGAAGATACGATCAACATGAAGATGTTCACCGACGTTGACTAGTCCGTCTCACGCACAGATCGGACACGGCCTAGTTGACTCGGATCATGTAATCACTTAGATGACTAGAGGGATGTCTATCTAAGTGGGAGTTCATAAGATGAACTTAATTATCCTGAACATAGTCAAAAAGGTTTTTGCAAATTATGTCGTAGCTCGCGTTTCAGTTCTACTGTTTAGATATGTTCCTAGAGAAAAAAAATTAGTTGAAAGTTGATAGTAAGAATTATGCGGACTAGGTCCGTAAACTGAGGATTGTCCTCATTGCTTCTTAGAAGGCTTATGTCCTTAATGCACCGCTCAGTGTGCTAAACCTCGAACGTTGTCTGTGGATGTTGCGAACATCTGACATACACGTCTTTGATAACTACATGATAGTTCAGTTAAACGGTTTAGAGTTGAGGCACCAAAGACGTTTTTTAAACGTCACGAAACATATGAGATGTTTTGAGGGCTGAAATTGGAATTTCAGGCTCGTGCCCACGTCAAGAGGTATAAGACCTCCGACGATTTTCTTAACCTGCAAACTAAGGAGAAAAGCTCAATTGTTGAGCTTGTGCTCGGATTGTCTGAGTACAACAATCATTTGAATCAAGTGGGAGTTGATCTTCCAGATAAGATAGTGATGTTTCTCTGAAGTCATTACCACCAAGCTGCTAGAGCTTCGTGATGAACTATAATATATCGGGGACATGTATGATGATCCTTGAGATGTTCGTGATGTTTGACACCACAAAAGTAGAAATCAAGAAGGAGCATCAATTGTTGATGGTTGGTGAAACCACTAGTTTCAAGAAGGGCAAGGGCACGAAGGGATACTTCATGAAACGGCAATTCAGCTGCTGCTCTAGTGAAGAAACCCAAGGTTGAACCCAAACCCGAGACTAAGTGCTTCTGTAATAAGGGGAACAGCCACTGGAGCAGAATTACCCTAGATACTTGGTAGATGAGAAGGCTGGCAAGGTCGATAGAAGTATATTGGATATACATTGTGTTGATGTGTACTTTACTAGTACTCCTAGTAGCACCAGGGTATTAGATACCGGTTCGGTTGCTAAGTGTTAGTAACTCAAAATTAAAAGCTATGGAATAAACGGAGACTAGCTAAAGGTGAGCTGACGATATGTGTTGGAAATGTTTCCAATGTGGATATGATCAAATATCGTACGCTCCCTCTACCATCAAGTTTGGTGTTTGCGTTGAGCATAGACATGATTGGATTATGTCTATCGCGATACGGTTATTCATTTAAGGAGAATAATGGTTACTCTGTTTATTTGAATAATACCTTCAATGGTCTTACGCCTAAAATGAATGGTTCATTGAATCTCGATCGTAGTGATACACATGTTCATGCCAAAAGATATAAGATAGTAATGATAGTACCACCCACTTGTGGCACTGCCACGTAAGTCATATCGGTATAAAACGCATGAAGAAGCTCCATGTTGATGGATCTTTGGGCTCACTCGTTTTTGAAAAGTTTGAGACATGCGAACCATGTCTGTTGGTATATATATGCATGAAGAAACTCCATGCAAATGGACCGTTTTGTACTCACTTGATTTTGAATCACTTGAGACATGCAAATCATACCACATGGGCAAGATGACTGAAAGCCTCGTTTTTCAGTAAAATGGAACTAGAAGGCAACTTGTTGGAAGTAATACATTTTGATGTGTGCAGTCCAATGAGTGATGAGGCATGTAGTGGATATCCTTATGTTTTTACTTCACAGATAATTTGAGTAGATGTTGAGTATATTTACTTGATGAATCACGAGTCTGAATTATTGAAAGGTTCAAGTAATTTCAGGGTGAAGTTGAAAGATCGTCGTGACAAGAGGATAAAATATCTATGATATGATCATAGAGATGAATATCTGAATTACGAGTTTGGCACAGAATTAAGACATTGTGGAAATTGTTTCACAACTAATACAGCCTGGAACACCATAGTGTGATGGTGTGTCCGAACATCATAACTGCACCCTATTAGATATGATGCATACCATGATGTCTCTTATCGAATTACCACAATAGTTTATGGGTTAGGCATTAGAGACAACCACATTCACTTTAAAAGGGGCACCACGTAATTCCGATGAGATGACACCGTATGAACTATGGTTTAAAGAAACCCAAGCTGTCATTACTTAAAAGTTTGGGGCTGCGACGCTTATGTGAAAAAGTTTCAGGCTGATAAGCTCAAACCCAAAGAGGATAAATGCATCTTCATAGGACACCCAAAACAGTTGGGTATACCTCCTGTCTCAGATTCGAAAGCAATAAGGGATTGTTTCTAGAATCGGGTCCTTTCTCGAGGAAAAGTTTCTCTCGAAAGAATTGAGTGGGAGGATGGTGGAGACTTGATGAGGTTATTGAACCGTTACTTCAACTAGTGTATAGCAGGGCACAAAGAGTTGTTCCTGTGGCACCTACACCAATTGAAGTGGAACCTTATGATAGTGATCATGAAACTTCAGATCAAGTCACTACCAAACCTCGTAGGATGACAAGGATGCGTGGTACGTAGTCCTGTCTTGGAAGTCATGTTGCTAGACAATAATGAACCTACGAGCTATGGAGAAGCGATGGTGGGCCTGGATTCCGATAAATGGCTCGAGGCCATAAAAAAATCCGAGAGAGGATCCATGTATGAAAACAAAGTGTAGACTTTGGAAGAACGGCTCGATGGTCGTAAGGCTGTTGAGTACAGATGGATTTTAAAAGGAAGACGGACAATGATGGTATGTATCACCATTAAGAAAGCTCGACTTGTCGTTAAGATGTTTTCCGGCAAGTTCAAGGAGTTGACTACGGTGAGATTTTCTCACTCGTAGCGATGCTAAGAGTCTGTTGGAATTATATTAGCGATTACTGCATTATTTATGAAATCTTGTAGATAGGATGTCAAAACATTGTTTCCTCGACGATTTTTCTTGAGGAAAGGTTGTATGTGATACAACCGAAAGGTTTTGTCAATCCTGAAAAGATGCTAATAAGTATGCAAAGCTCCAGCAATCCTTCTGAGGACTGGAGTGAGCATCTCGGAGTTGGAATGTATGCTTTGATGATGATCAAAGATTTTGGGTGTATACGAAGTTTATGAGAAACTTGTATTTCCAAAGAAGTGAGTGGGAGCACTATAGAATTTCTGATTAGTATATGTTGTTGACATATTGTTGATCAAAAATGACATAGAATTTCTGGAAAGCATATAGGGTTATTTGGAAAGTGTTTTTCAATGGAAAGCCTGGATTAAGCTACTTGAACATTGAGCATCAAGATCTATAAGGATAGATCAAAACGCATAATGGTACTTTCAAATGAGCACATACCTTGACGTGATCTTGAAGGTGTTCAAGATGGATCAGTCAAAGAAGGAGTTCTTGGCTGAGTTATAAGGTATGAAGTTAAGACTTAAAGCTCGACCACGGCAGAATAGAGAGAAAGGACGAAGGTCGTCCCCTATGCTTAAGACGTAGGCTCTACAGTATGCTATGCTGTGTACCGCACCTGAAGTGTGCCTTGCCATGAGTCAGTCAAGGGGTACAAGAGTGATCCATGAATGGATCACAGGACAGCGGTCAAAGTTATCCTTAGTAACTAGTGGACTAAGGAAGTTTCTCGGTTATGGAGGTGGTAAAAAGAGTTCGTCGTAAAGGGTTACGTCGATGCAAGCTTAACACCTATCCGGATAGCTCTGAGTAGAGATACCGGATGCATATAATGGAGCAACAATTTAGAATAGCTCCAAGTAGAACAGTTATTTGGAATAGCTCCAAATAGAGCATGGTAGTTGCATCTAGGAGATGACATAGAGATTTGTAAAGCACACACGGATCTGAAAGGTTCAGACCCGTTGACTAAAACCTCTCTCACAAGCAACATGATCAAACTCTAGTAAACTCTTGGGTGTTAGTCACATGGTGATGTGACCTGTGAATGTTAATCACATGGCGATGTGAACTAGATTATTGACTCTAGTGCAAGTGGGAGACTGTTGGAAATATGCCCTAGAGGCAATAATAAATTGGTTATTATTATATTTCCTTGTTCATGATAATCGTTTATTATCCATGCTATAATTGTATTTAAAGGAAACTCAGATACATGTGTGGATACATAGACAACACCATGTCCCTAGTAAGCCTCTAGTTGACTAGCTCGTTGATCAATAGATGGTTACGGTTTCCTGACCATGGACATTGGATGTCGTTGATAACGGGATCACATCATTAGGAGAATGATGTGATGGACAAGACCCAATCCTAAGCTTAGCTCAAAGATCGTGTAGTTCGTATGCTAAAGCTTTTCTAATATCAAGTATCATTTCCTTAGACCATGAGATTGTGCAACTCCCGGATACCGTAGGAATGCTTTGGGTGTATCAAACGTCACAACGTAACTGGGTGACTATAAAGGTGCACTACAGGTATCTCCGAAAGTGTCTGTTGGGTTGGCACGAATCGAGACTGGGATTTGTCACTCCGTGTAAGCGAAGAGGTATCTCTGGGCCCACTCGGTAGGACATCATCATATGCGCAATGTGACCAAGGAGTTGATCACGGGATGATGTGTTACGGAACGAGTAAAGATACTTGCCGGTAACGAGATTGAACAAGGTATAGGGATACCGACGATCGAATCTCGGGCAAGTACAAATACCGCTAGACAAAGGGAATTGTATACGGGATTGAGTAAGTCCTTGACATCGTGGTTCATCCGATGAGATCATCGTGGAACATGTGGGAGCCAACATGGGTATCCAGATCCCGCTATTGGTTATTGACCGGAGAACGTCTCGGTCATGTCTGCATGTCTCCCGAACCCGTAGGGTCTACACACTTAAGGTTCGATGACGCTAGGGTTATAAAGGAAGCTTGTATGTGGTTACCGAATGTTTTTCGGAGTCCCGGATGAGATCCCGGACGTCACGAGGAGTTCTGGAATGGTCCGGAGGTAAAGATTTATATATAGGAAGTCCTGTTTCGGCCATCGGGACAAGTTTCGGGGTCATCGGTATTGTACCGGGACCACCGGAAGGGTCCCGGGGGCCCACCGGGTGGGGCCACCTATCCCGGAGGGTCCCATGGGCTGAAGTGGGAAGGGATCCAGCCCAAAGTGGGCTGGGGCGCCACTTCCCTTATGGCCCATGCGCCTAGGGTGAAGGGGGAACCCTAAGGAAGAGTCCCAAGGAGGGAAGGCACCTCCTAGGTGCCTTTGGGGGGAGGAAAACCTCCCCTGGCCGCCGCCCCCTAGGAGATTGGATCTCCTAGGGCTGGCGCACCCCCCCCCTTGGGCTCCCTATATATAGTGAGGGTAGGAGGGCCTCTTGACAGACCCCTTATGCCTTTGGTGCAGCCCCTCCCTCTCTCCTAAGTCCTTCTCCTCTCCCGTGGTGCTTGGCGAAGCCCTGCAGGATTGCCACGCTCCTCCACCACCACCACGCTGTTGTGCTGCTGCTGGATGGAGTCTTCCTCAACCTCTCCCTCTCTCCTTGCTGGATCAAGGCGTGGGAGACGTCACCGGGCTGTACGTGTGTTGAACGCGGAGGTGTCGTGCGTTCGGCACTTGATCATCGGTGATTTGAATCACGACGAGTACGACTCCATCAACCCCGTTCACTTGAACGCTTCCGCTTAGCGATCTACAAGGGTATGTAGATGCACTCTCCTTCCCCTCGTTGCTGGTCTCTCCATAGATAGATCTTGGTGACACGTAGGAAAAGTTTGAATTTCTGCTACGTTCCCCAACAATAAGAAATGCTGCGTTGTGCAAACGCACATTTAGACCCTTTGATTTTCCATTGGTGCTCCTGCAACAGGTCCAGCACTTGCTTCAAATGATGCAAGTGGTCCTCCAATGTAATACTAAATACCAGGATATCATCGAAGAACACCACAGCACATTTATCTGGTTCACGAAGCACTAGAGCTAAATCATCATTCATAACAGATTGGAATGTACATGGCCCTCCAGTCAGTCCAAATGCCAGGACTATGAATTCATAGTGACCGTTGTGTGTGTGAAAAGCTGTCTTATACTCCTCACCCGGCGCAAAGCCTGATCTGATGATATCCGGCACAAAGATCCAGCTTTGAAAACCAGGACGCCCAAGTGAGCTCATCCAAAAGCTCATCGATCACTGGGAGTGGGTATTTAGACTTGAGTGTCAACAAATTAAGATGACGATAATCCACACACAACCGCCACGAGCCGTCTTTTTTCTTGACCATAATAATAGGTGAGGCAAACGGACTGGAGCTAGGAACGATGACCCTAGTTTGCAACATCTCCTGGACTTGTTTTTCAATTTCACTCTTTAGCTCCGGTGAATACCGGTAGGGTCGAATGTTCACAGGTCTAGCCCCTTCCATCAATGGTATTCTATGATCACAACTGTGCTGAGGGGGGAGTATAGTTGGTGGTTCGAATACTGTAGTGTACTGATCTAATAGTTCCTGGAATTGTGCTGGAAGGGCTACGAGATCCTCTTTAACGTTCTCTGGCTGAACTAAATGGAGCTCCACCATAGTGCAACTAAAAGTTTCTAGAGGACAGCCTTGTAAGAACACCGGACGGCCATGATGATCAAATGCTAGCCACTTCTCTAACCAATTAACTTGCATAGTACCTGTCGTGGAATTGTCACGGCAGATGTCCTCATGAAAGGACTTAGTCGTGGAGCCATCATTACGGGTTAGCTTGAAGGGGTTAAACCGGACAAGGGGGACACGAGAGTTTTATACTAGTTCGGCCCCTTCGATGAAGGTAAAAGCCTACATCTAGTTGTGATTGGTATTGCTGGGGTTTCGAAGACCAGAGAGCGAATCCGCTTTGTCTGGCTTCGAGTTGTTGTTTTCTGTCCCTGAACCGCCGCCGGGTCACCCCTTTATATACTCAGGAGGACCCCAGCCGGTCTACAGAGTCCCGAGGCTGGCTCATACAAGTGTCCGCCTCGGTCTCTTCTTTCTTATCTTACAATGCAGGTTTATACAATCATGGCGGTTTACTATCATGGGCCCTAAACCGCATGTGGGCTCTGGGCCTCTAAGCTTCATCCGTAAAGCGCCATCTTGTGGGTTTCCTTGGGCTTCAGTATAACTGAAGGTGAACCGGCCCCTCCTGGGCGGTTTACCCTCAGTGGTTATATCCTCAACATTAGGCCCAAGATTAATTTGAACATGTTCATGTCAGTCTTCAATCCTTGAATTTCTGGCAATTCTCGTGAACCGCCATATTGTCTTCTCCCTGTGAACTTTGATGAATTGCCATGACGTCATCTTCTTTTACTGTAGTAAATCATTGTGACGTCATTCCTGTATAAAAAAGTTTTATAAAGATTCCCTTCTCTTTAATTAATTCCCGAAGATCGAGGCGACAACTGCATCCTATTTTGCCTCTTCCGATTCCTCGATTTTTGCGCCTGCTGTTTTATCCCACTTCCTTATAAATAAGACCGGGGCGCCTTCCATTTCCCCCTTTCCAAACCGCATCGTCTTCCTCCTCGCGACCCGAAGACCTCAAGTATCACCGCCGCCGCCGTCGTTGATCTTCCAGTCCGCACCGACTCAGGCCGCTGCATCGACCTGACTCTGACCAGAAATCGACGGCGAACCTCCACAGTTCGTCCACATCCGTGAGTTCTTCTCCTTCCCCTTCTCAGATCTACATTGGAACTTTTTGTTGAGTTCGTCGGCGGTCATCGCCGCCCGATGCAAACCCTTGTTAGTTTTCACCCCCAATGCCCTGTTTAGATCGTAAAAATGACGTAGAACTGCTGCAGCAATTGTTTGTGCTTATCTTGCATAAAAATAGATCTCATTTCCATTGTTTGGAAGCCCTCTTCGAGTGTATGAACTTCTCTGCACTGTTTTAGGTCTAGAAATTTTTCCTTCCAGAGCGGCCATTTGATCCAAAATAATAATTGCAACTTGTGAAACCTGTTTGTTCCACACTTAACAAATTTTCAGCTTGGGGTTCTGCCTCCAAAAGGTGGTTTGTCCTTTAGTGTTGATAATCTGTTGTATGTCATTAGCCCTCTCTTAAACCGCCATCTAGACTTTGAACAGCCATGCCCGGTTTACTTCATACGTATACCTTGAATTGCTGGTTTAACATTTTGACAAACACATACGAACCGCCAATCGTAAACCGTCCATTTTCCTTTTACAGGCTTTGTAAGATGACAAAGCAATTTGCTGCTTGCAACTGGGTTCCGTCTCGGATCACAGAAACGCAAATGAATGAATATGTCACCACCGGCGCTTTAGCTTCAAAAAATGTCCTCCGTTGGCGAGTTCCTGGCCCTGAGTGCCCCCCTGAACCTCAAGATGGAGAAGTGATTGTATTCTTGCAACATTTAGCTCGAGGTTTCAGTCCTCCCGGATCAAAAAAATTCCGGGATGTTCTTGTCAGGCTCCAACTTCATCCTCAAGATATTGGACCAAATTATGTGTCCAACATATGCAATTTCCAAGTATTCTGTGAGGCTTATCTGCAAGAAGAACCAACTGTCGATCTCTTTCTAGATCTCTTTCACTTAAACCGCCGGACGGAATTTTCTGATGGACCTAATACTGAACTTGGCGGTGTGTCGATTCAAAAGAGGAAAGAGGTTGACTTTCCTCACGCCAAACTTCACAGCCATCCAAAAGACTGGAACCACACCTGGTTCTACTGTCAGAATACTGCCCCTGCTGAAGAGAATCCTTTACCGGGCTACCGTCCGCACCGGCTCAACAATAATCACCCTTTACCTCAGAGATTGCCTGCCAAAGACCAACAAGCTTATGCATCTCAACTCGCCAAACTCCAGGCTCTCCTTGCCAACGGTTTAACTGGTGTTGATCTCGTCCGTTGCTGGATTTCATGGTGCATTCTCCCTTTAAGCCACCGGCCCGGATTGATGTTTGAATACACCGGCAACACCAATGATCCTCAACGGTTTAATTCAATAGAACTGACGGACCATGAAGTCAGTGAAAGTGTAAAGAAGATACTTGACGAACCACTCGTCGTATGTACTCAAATTGGTCTGCGTCCTTTTTACGCCTCCAACAAACCGCCAGTGGTAAATATTTTAACCTTGTACTTTTCCTGATCCTTCTCCGCTTTGACACTGCTATAATAATCCTTTTGTGCAACCCCATAGGCCAGTAGCTCCTTTTGGAAAAAGAAAACTCAAGACAAAGTAGCTAAGGCTCCTCGTGGTAAGACCAAGGTCATCAAGAAAGCTGCCAAAAAGAAAATTGTTGAGTCTTCGGAACCACCAGAAGATGTCGATGACTCGGCTGAAGAGGTAAAGTTTGACTCCCTTGACTTCCATCCATATATTTTACTGATAATGATTATTCCTAGGATGATGCGGAGGCCAGCCATGCAGATCATGTTGAGGTAATTTGTCTTTCTTCTGACTCAGAACTTGTGCCGGTTCAACGATTTCGCCGTGCAGTTCGGAAAGTGAAATGCTCTCACCCTGTTTCTCATTTGGATCAAAAAATTTCTTTGAAGACACAGCAAACCGAAGGGCGTCGCACAACCCGGCACAGTGGTCAATAGGTCACTTCTTCCGGTTTACCCCATACCCCAAACCGGAAACGTCGTCCAGAGGTTGCTTGTTCTCCTAAAAAATGTTATCTTTTGAAAGGTTTCTTCCGATGCCCTCTCAATTCATTTGATTCAAATTATCAGGCATCTTCTAATTCGTCTGGCGGTTCATCAACCACTCAGCTGCCTCCACTGAAAACCGTCCCTGGGTAAGTGTGTAGTCTTCCCTTCTCTTTCATAACTCAGTTGACCATGCTAATCTTTGTTTTAATATTAGTGCTCAAGCTCGTTTGAGTAAGAAGGCCAAGACCAGTGCCCCTACCGGTGAAGTTGAACCGGAGAAAGCTCCTGAAAATCCTGATGAAAATCTTGATAATCTCATGGATGATTTTGTCCCGCCAAATCCAACCATCAATGCTGATCCGCCGGAAGCTGATCCGGCCATATATGAGAATACCTCCAGTCCACATGCTACACCTGCAAGCCCGGTTGCTGATCCACTAAAGTCAAGTGCTAATCCGCCAAGCCCAGCCAAAGACGATGACGTTATTGTTACTGGCACTGCTTATACCACTCCGGGTGATCCAGTTGTCTTGGCAAAACATACTGCCAAAGATGAGTTTATTTCAATGGGCAAGAGGAAAACGGAAACTGATATGTCAAAATATGCTAATCTTTCTGCCCAGGATCTTCATTCCGGATTCTTGAACCGGCTTTATACAAGTCGAGACAATGAGGCTGACTTGGTAAATCTGATGAAGGAACGTTATGAGGTAAACATTTTCCTCCTTATCTTTGTATTTTCACTGCCTTGTATCCTGTAGCCCCCAAGGGTCGGTTTAATTTGTAAAAACAAACCGGGACTTTGAATTTCCAAACTGCACATTGTTGGCTTTTAAGTTTTTTAAACAAACACACATTAGCCCCCAAGTGCCAGGATTGAAACTTGTATGAATCCTTGGGACTTTGAATAAGCAATAAGAAAGAATTAATCCGCATTAGCCCCCAAGTGCCAAGTGTAGAACCAGTTGTATGCTTGGGACTTTTGATAAAATATTGAAATGCTCCTCTTGATTTTGGCAGGCTGACATAAATCATCAACGGACGCAGATTGCTGATCTTCAAGAGAGTATCAAATCTCACCAAGAAGAATCTTCCAAAGCCAAATATGAACTTTGAGCCGCTTTAACTTCCATAGAACAACTGAAAGAAGAATTCAAAACGGAACGTGCCAATTGGGACACTAAGAAGGGCACATTGCTGAAACGGGCTGAAGATGCCGAATCTACTCTTAAACCGGTGGCAGAAGAACTTTCTGGGTTGAAACGTCAAGTGAACGCCATGACCTCCGCAGTGTTTGGTAAGTACTCCTGGCAAAGTATTTGAAATATCCATCTTGTAAGGTACCGGTTGAAATATAAAATTCTTAAACCGTTGCAGGTAGCCGCATTACTCATCTGGGCTCAGATGTACGGATGAAGCTGAAAGCAGCATATACTCTTCTTGAACAACTATACACCGGTGCCCAACGGGTTATCTGCGCAGCATCCTATGACAACCCGGCCCCAACACTGATCAAGGACACTCTGGCAAGGCTATCCATGGTACCAGCACAGCTAGAAGAGGTGAAGCGATCTGCTGCCAGGGCCGGCGCTTTGTTGGCACTTACCCGAGCCAAAGCGTGGATAGCTGACTTGGATCCGGTTGACCTTGCCAAGGGCTTTCCAAGCACACAAGAAAACGGGGCAGATTTTGATGATGCAGCCCTTAAAAGAGTGACAAGGGAAATGCGTCCTCTGGCGAGTCAGCTGGCCGAAGATGCTAACTTGACGGTTCACCGGTCTTATTATGATGCCAACAACAAACGGATTAACCCTGTCATTCCGGAGGCGCAAAATCTTATTCCAGGAAACCGTAAGCACACTTATGCCCCTAACATTGATCCGTCAGAACTTATCAGTGAAGAAGCTATCTTTCAGGCCTTAACCCGGATTGACTGGACCACTACAAACTTCCAACCGCTAGGTGGGGAGGAGGAAGCTGAGCCGACGCCAGATGACCCATCAACATCGCATCAACATGGTAATGAAACTTGATCCGGCTATCATAGTGATGCTCAATAAACCTTGTTCTGCTGGAAACACCATATTTTGGGCCTTCAAGCGCCTTGTAATAGGCTAGTAAAAATACTTTGATCCGTTGCCATCGTGCACTGGGATACACTTTGCGTTGATTTGTCATGAGAATTTCAGTACTGGCTTATGTATTTTTACAATATTATGCAATCTCTGTCTCCACCATACCATGTTGGTATATATATGATATAGAACCGGGTTGTGATGAACGCCGGCCGATTGCTGGAGACAAAGCGTCAAAGCCAGACCGTTTTGAAGGATGCCGGATTACCTTTAATTGTATACTTGAACATAAGATCCATAAGCCATGCCGGGTTAAAAAAACTCCGGTTTAACATAGACCTCACGAAAAACAAAAACTTGGCAAAAAAAGCAAACAAACAAAAAACTGTAGTCGAGGCTTTTTGAGGGCTGCCAGGCCCAAATCGAGGCTTTTCATGGGCTGCCAGGCCACTGAGTTAAACCATTTTGGCAAAGCCTTTTAAGATGGCCCTCCAACTAACCAATCATCATTTTAACTTTGACAAGTTCAGGGTCTCAATGAGAGTAACTGTCAAACGTTCGAAGGGTCGTGCCAGGATTACCTGGATAGGAGTGGCTTACTTGATGAAGGCAGGTTAACCCGGGGTTTTAGGTGAATACACCAGGCTTCCAAGCCGTGGGTCAATACCCAGCTACAAGGGTCCTTTCAAACTCTTTGGTATTTGACGCAAAGAGCCCCCAAGTAACTTTGTGAGCTGTGCTCAATGGGTGCCTATGTTTGAGTTGTGCGTAGCAACAAGACTCTCTTTGGCCCCTTGGGTGTGAAGCTCCCAAGCTTTGTTGTGGCATGATAGCCGCATCAAGAGAGTAGTAACACTATGTTCTCTTTGGTGAATACACCTATGTTTGAACAGGAAGCCCCCAAGGCGTGATAGTCGCATCAAGAGGGTAGTAACGCTATGTTCTCTTTGGTGAATACACCTATGTTTGAACAGGAAGCCCCCAAGTTAACAGATATTTGAAGGAAAAACGGCGGAGGCCCTGCTTGATAGCAAGGATGCCGGTTTATTATATCGATCATAATATACATTGTTGAAATATGTACATATGAAAAGCTTGTGGCTTCAAGTGTAATAAGGCCGTAGGAGAGCTATGTTCCATGGCCGCCGGGTCTCCTCCTCAGAGCTACGTGAGTCTTCTCGAACGTCAATGAGGTAGTATGATCCGTTGTGCAGATTTTTGCTGACCACAAAAGGCCCTTCCCAAGGTGGGGATAACTTGTGCATATCAGTCTGGTCTTGAATGAGCCGGAGTACCAAATCGCCTTCTTGGAATGTTCTTGTCTTAACCCGGCGGCTGTGATAACGCCGCAGGTCTTGCTGATAGACCGCTGACCGAGCCAAAGCCATGTCTCGCTTCTCATCTAACAGGTCCAGCGCCTCTTGGCGTGCTTGCTCGTTGTCCGCTTCAACATAATTCGCGACCCGGGGTGAGTCATGACGAATATCACTTGGGAGGACAGCCTCAGCTCCATAGACCAGGAAAAAGGGTGTATATCCCGTAGATCGGTTTGGGGTGGTATTTATGCTCCATAATACAGATGGTAATTCCTCCACCCAACAACCCGGCGTCCGCTTCAAAGGGACCATGAGCCGAGGCTTGATACCCTTAAGGATTTCTTGATTCGCCCTCTCAGCTTGACCATTAGACTGGGGGTGAGCCACGGACGCTACATCAAGCCGGATGTGCTCTCGTTGGCAGAACTCCTCCATCTCACCTTTAGAAAGGTTCGTACCATTATCTGTGATGATGCTATGTGGAAAACCGAAATGGAAAATAATCTTTTTGAGAAATTGAACTGCCGTGGCTGCATCACATTTACTGACGGGCTCCGCTTCAACCCACTTGGTGAACTTGTCAACCGCCACCAACAGGTGGGTCTTATTGTCCTTAGAACGCTTAAAGGGTCCAACCATATCAAGCCCCCAAGTAGCAAACGGCCAAGTGATGGGGATCATGCGTAACTCCTGAGCAGGAACATGAGCTCGACATGAAAATTTCTGACAAGCATCACACCGCTTTACCAAGTCTTCCGCATCAGAATGAGCTGTCAACCAGTAGAACCCGTGTCGGAAAGCCTTAGCAACCAAGGACTTTGAGCCGGCATGATGACCGCAATCCCCTTCATGGATTTCCCGTAGAATCTCTTTTCCTTCTTTAGGAGAAACACAACGTTGGAATACGCCTGAAACGCTAGAACGGTGCAACTCGCCATTGTGAATAACCATAGACTTGGACCGCCGGACTATCTGCCTGGCGAAAAGCTCGTCTTCTGGTAATTCGCCCCGGTTCAGATATGCCAAATATGGAACCGTCCAATCCGGAGTGGCATGTAAAACGGCTACCAACTGGGCCTCTGGACCAGGAACAGCTAAATCCTCCTCTGTAGGCAACTTTACAGATGGGTTATGCAAGATATCTAGAAAGGTATTAGGTGATGCCGGTTTACGCTAAGATCCCAGTCGGCTTAGAGCATCTGCTGCTTCATTCTTGCGCCGGTCGATGTGCTCCACCTGATAACCCTTAAAGTGACCTGCTACAATATCCACCTCGCGCCTATAAGCCACTATGAGCGGATCCTTAGAATCCCAAGTACCCGAAACTTGCTGAGCCACCAGATCAGAATCTCCAAACCATCGAACCTGGCTTAAGTTCATTTCCTTAGCTATACGAAGACCGTGGAGCAAGGCCTCGTACTCTGCTACACTGTTAGTACAAGGAAACATTAAGCGGAGAACATAACAAATCTTATCTCCTCGAGGAGAAGTGAGGACAACTCCAGCCCCCGAGCCTTCCAGCTGCATGGATCCACCAAAGTGAATGGTCCAGTATGTATTATCCGGTTTGTCTTCTGGTGCCTGTAACTCGGTCTAATCATTGATGAAGTCCACAAGCGCCTGAGATTTGATGGCTGTTCGGGGTGTATATTTCAAACCATGGGGACCAAGCTCGATCGCCCACTTTGCAACCCGGCCAGTTGCCTCTCTATTCTGGATTATATCGCCCAAGGGAGCAGAACTAACCACAGTAATAGGATGGCCTTGAAAATATTGCTTGAGTTTCCTACTTGCCATAAAAACTCCATACACCAGTTTCTGCCAATGCGGATATCTTTGCTTTGATTCGATCAGTACTTCACTGATATAATAAATTGGTCGCTGAACCGGATATTCTTTTCCGGCCTCCTTACGCTCAACCACAATCGCCACACTGACTGCTCGAGCATTGGCAGCCACGTACAACAATAGAGGTTCATTATCAACTGGAGCAGCGAGGACTGGCGGTTCAGCTAGCTGCCGCTTCAATTCCTCGAATGCCGCATTGGCGACATCAGTCCAGACGAATTTATCCGTTTTCTTCAACATCTGATACATGGGAATCGCCTTCTCTCCCAAATGGCTGATAAATCGGCTGAGAGCTGCAATCCGGCCCGCCAGATGCTGAACATCATTGATGCACGCCGGTTTAGCCAAGGATGTGATTGCTTTGATTTTTTCCGGATTTGCCTCAATGCCTCTATTAGACACAAGAAAACCCAAGAGTTTGCCTGCTGGAACACCAAAAACGCATTTGTCCGGGTTGAGCATCATTTTATAAACCCGAAGATTGTCGAACGTCTCCTTGAGATCATTTATCAGGGTTTCCTGCTTCCTGGATTTCACCACAATATCGTCCACATAGGCATGAACATTACGCCCGATCTGATTGTGAAGACAATTTTGCACACAACGCTGGTAGGTTGCTTGGGCACTCTTGAGCCCAAAGGGCATAGAAACATAGCAGAAGGCTCCAAAGGGAGTGATGAAGGCTGTCTTCTCCTGGTCCTTAACTGCCATCTTAATCTGATGATAACCTGAATAAGCATCCAGAAAACTCAAGTGCTCACAACCCGCCGTTGCATCAATGATCTGATCAATACGCGGGAGAGCGAAAGGATCTGTCGGGCAAGCTTTATTCAAATCAGTGTAGTCCACACACATATGCCAAGTGTCGTTTTTCTTAAGAACAAGCACCGGATTAGCCAACCATTCGAGATGAAATACTTCGACAATAAACCCGGCTGCCGGTAGCCGGGCTACCTCTTCGCCGATGGCCTTGCGTCTTTCTTCGTTAAAGCGGCGAAGGTACTGCTTGACCGGTTTAAACTTAGGATCAATATTTAGAGTGTGCTCAGCGAGTTCCCTCGGTACACCTGGCATGTCAGAAGGTTTCCATGCAAAGATGTCCCGGTTCTCACGGATGAACTCGATGAGCGCGCTTTCCTATTTCGGATCCAGATTTGTGCTGATACTAAACTGCTTGGATGAATCACCAGGGACGAAGTCAACGAGTTTAGTATCATTAGCCGGTTTGAACGTCAGGGCCGGGTCATGCTCCATCGTAGGTTTCTTCAGAGGGGTCATGTCTGCCGGATCAACATTGTCCTTATAGAATTTTAGCTCCTTTGTGGCACAAACCGATTCAGCATAGGCCGCTTCACCTTCCTCGCAATCCAAGGCAATCCTTCGACTCCCATGTACTGTGATCGTCCCCTTATAACCCGACATTTTGAGCTGTAGATAGACATAATAGGGTCTCGCCATGAATTTCACGTAAGCCGGCCGTCCAAATAGCGCGTGATATGGACTCTGGATTTTCACCACCTCAAAGGTCAAAGTCTCAGACCTGGAATCAAGCTCATCTCCGAACACGACTTCCAAAGCAATCTTCCCCACAGGGTATGCCGATTTACCTGGTACTACTCCATGAAAAATAGTGTTTGACGGTTTAAGATTCTTATCTGTCAACCCCATGCGATGGAAAGTCTCATAATACAGGATGTTGATACTGCTCCCTCCATCCATCAGAACCTTGGTAAACTTATAGCCCCCTACTTGAGGTGCAACCACCAAGGCTAGTTGGCCCGGATTTTCAACCCGGGGTGGGTGATCCTCTCTGCTCCACACAATAGGCTGCTCCGACCATCGTAGATACTGTGGTACGGCCGGTTCAACAGTATTGACTGCCCTCTTGTGAAGTTTCTGATCCCGCTTACACAGGCTGGTAGTGAACACATGGTACTGTCCGCTGTTCAACTTCTTGGGGTGACTCTGGTAACCCAACTATTGTTGATTTCCTTGGTTACTCTGCTGGTTATTACCATGGTTGTTCTGATGGCCCTGGTTGTTCTGAAATCCAGAGCTTGAACCGCCGCCCCCATGGAAACCTGGGCCTGAACCGCCCGGCGGATCCTGATCATAACGGTATAAATCAGAATTTTTGAACTCCCTCATTATGTGACAATCCTTCCAAAGATGTGTTGAAGGGGCCTCCTTGGTTCCATGCTTCGGGCAGGGCTGGTTTAACAAATGCTCCAGATTCATGCTGCGCTGGGGAGGTTTACCTTTGCGACGCTGCATATTTGTGTTAGCCACCAAATCTGAATTATCCGCTTTATGCTTACTATTATTCCCATGGCCCCCTTGGTTGTGGTGCTGCCCTTTTGCACCGCCATTCTTCTTTCCCTTCTCCGGTTTGTCCTCCTCTGAATCTGGATCCTTGGTGTTATCTGAATCGGCATACTTAACTAAAGCGGCCATGAGTGTTGACATGTCGCTGCAATGACGTTTGAGCCTTCCCAACTTCTGTTTCAACGGCTTGAAACGGCAATTGCCCTCTAACGTTAATACGGCGGTGTCTGCATTAATATGATCTGATGAATGCAAAATCGTTGAGACCCGTTTAACCCAATGGGTCATGTGAAGGAAATATGCCCTAGACGCAATAATAAAGTTATTATTTATTTCCTTATAATCATGATAAATGTTTATTATTCATGCTAGAATTGTATTAACCGGAAACATAATACATGTGTGAATACATAGACAAACAAAGTGTCACTAGTATGCCTCTACTTGACTAGCTCGTTAAACAAAGATGGTTATGTTTCCTAACCATGAAGAATGAGTTGTTATTTGATTAATGGGATCACATCATTAAGAGAATGATCTGATTGACATGACCCATTCCATTAGCTTAGCACCCGATCGTTTAGTATGTTGCTATTGCTTTCTTCATGACTTATACATGTTCCTATAACTATGAGATTATGCAACTCCCGTTTACCGGAGGAACACTTTGGGTACTACCAAACGTCACAACATAACTGGGTGATTATAAAGGAGTACCACAGGTGTCTCCAAAGGTACATGTTGGGTTGGCGTATTTCGAGATTAGGTTTTGTCACTCCGATTGTCGGAGAGGTATCTCTGGGCCCTCTCGGTAATACACATCACATAAGCCTTGCAAGCATTACAACTAATATGTTAGTTGTGAGATGATGTATTACAGAACGAGTAAAGAGACTTGCCGGTAACGAGATTGAACTAGGTATTGGATACCGACGATCGAATCTCGGGCAAGTAACATACCGATGACAAAGGGAACAACGTATGTTGTTATGCGGTCTGACGATAAAGATCTTCGTAGAATATGTAGGAGCCAATATGGGCATCCAGGTCCCGCTATTGGTTATTGACCGGAGACGTGTTCTCGGTCATGTCTACATTGTTCTCGAACCCGTAGGGTCCGCACGCTTAAGGTTACGATGACAGTTATATTATGAGTTTACATGTTTTGATGTACCGAAGGAGTTCGGAGTCCCGGATGAGATCGGGGACATGACGAGGAGTCTCGAAATGGTCGAGACGTAAAGATTCATATATTGGATGATATGGTAAGGCCAAGGGGTCAAGCCCATGAGGCTTTAGGTCGGTGTAAAAGGAGTTTTGCGGAGGCCAGGGGGCCAAACACCGGAGACCCTGGCGTCTGGCCCTGGGCCAGACGCCGAGGCCCATGGCATCTGGGCCAGACGCCAAGGATTGTGGCGTTTGGTCCTGGAGTCCGAGTGGGACTCTTGCCTTTCGGGCAAAACCGACTTTGAGGAGGCTTTTGCTCCAAGTTTCGACCCCGGGGCTCAACATATAAATAGAGGGGCAGGGCTAGCACCAAAGACACAACAAGTTGATCCACGTGATCTATTCCTTAGCCGTGTGCGGTGCCCCCAGCCACCATATTCCTCGATAATACTGTAGCGGAGTTTAGGCGAAGCCCTGCTGCTGTAGTGCATCAAGATCGTCACCACGCCGTCCTGCTGACGGAACTCTTCCCTGACACTTTGCTGGATCGGAGTCCGGGGATCGTCATCGAGCTGAACGTGTGCTCGAACTCGGAGGTGCCGTAGTTTCGGTACTTGATCGGTTGGATCGTGAAGACGAACGACTACTTCCTCTACGTTGCGTCAACGCTTCCGCAGTCGGTCTGCGTGGGTACGTAGACAACACTCTCCCCTCTCATTCCTATGCATCACATGATCTTGCGTGTGCGTAGGAAAATTTTGAAATTACTACGAAACCCAACAGTGGCATCCGAGCCTAGGTTATTTATGTTGATGTTATATGCACGAGTAGAACACAAGTGAGTTGTGGGCGATATAAGTCATACTGCCTACCAGCATGTCATACTTTGGTTCGGTGGCATTGTTGGACGAGACGACCCGGACCAACATTACGCGTACGCTTACGCGAGACCGGTTTTCCCGACGTGCTTTGCACATAGGTGGCTTGCGGGCGACTGTCTCTCCAACTTTAGTTGAACCAAGTATGGCTACGCCCGGTCCTTGCGAAGGTTAAAACGGAGTCTATTTGACAAACTATCGTTGTGGTTTTGATGCGTAGGTGAGATTGGTTCTTGCTTAAGCCCGTAGCAGCCACGTAAAACTTGCAACAACAAAGTAGAGGACGTCTAACTTGTTTTTGCAGGGCATGTTGTGATGTGATATGGTCAAGACATGATGCTGAATTTTATTGTATGAGATGATCATGTTTTGTAACCGAGTTATCGGCAACTGGCAGGAGCCTTATGGTTGTCGTTTTATTGTATGCAATGCAATTGCGATGTAATGCTTTACTTTATTACTAAGCGGTAGTGATAGTCGTGGAAGCATAAGATTGGCGAGACGACAACGATGCTACGATGGAGATCAAGGTGTCGCACCGGTGACGATGGTGATCACGACGGTGCTTCGAAGATGGAGATCACAAGCACAAGATGATGATGGCCATATCATATCACTTATATTGATTGCATGTGATGTTTATCTTTTATGCATCTTATCTTGCTTTGATTGACAGTAGCATTATAAGATGATCTCTCACTAAATTATCAAGAAGTGTTCTCCCTGAGTATGCACCATTGCCAAAGTTCGTCGTGCCCAGACACCATGTGATGATCGGGTGTGATAAGCTCTACGTCCATCTACAACGGGTGCAAGCCAGTTTTTGCACACGCAGAATACTCAGGTTAAACTTGACGAGCCTAGCATATGCAGATATGGCCTCGGAACACGGAGACCGAAAGATCGAGCGTGAATCATATAGTAGATATGATCAACATAACGATGTTCACCATTGAAAACTACTCCATCTCACGTGATGATCGGTTATGGTTTAGTTGATTTGGATCACGTGATCACTTAGAAGATTAGAGGGATGTCTATCTAAGTGGGAGTTCTTAAGTAATATGATTAATTGAACTTAAATTTATCATGAACTTAGTCCCTGATAGTATCTTGCTTGTTTATGTTGATTGTAGATAGATGGCTCGTGTTGTTGTTCCGTTGAATTTTAATGCGTTCCTTGAGAAAGCAAAGTTGAAAGATGATGGTAGCAATTACACGGACTGGGTCCGTAACTTGAGGATTATCCTCATTGCTGCTCAGAAGAATTACGTCCTGGAAGCACCGCTGGGTGCCAGGCCTGCTGCTGGAGCAACACCAGATGTTATGAACGTCTGGCAGAGCAAAGCTGATGACTACTCGATAGTTCAGTGTGCCATGCTTTACAGCTTAGAATCGGGACTTCAACGATGTTTTGAACGTCATGGAGCATATGAGATGTTTCAGGAGTTGAAGTTAATATTTCAAGCAAATGCCCGGATTGAGAGATATGAAGTCTCCAATAAGTTCTATAGCTGCAAGATGGAGGAGAACAGTTCTGTCAGTGAGCATATACTCAAAATGTCTGGGTATAATAATCACTTGATTCAATTGGGAGTTAATCTTCCAGATGATTGCGTCATTGACAGAATTCTCCAATCACTGCCACCAAGCTACAAGAGCTTCGTGATGAACTATAATATGCAAGGGATGAACAAGACTATTCCCGAGCTCTTCGCAATGCTGAAAGCAGCGGAGGTAGAAATCAAGAAGGAGCATCAAGTGTTGATGGTCAACAAGACTACTAGTTTCAAGAAAAAGGGCAAAGGGAAGAAGAAGGGGAACTTCAAGAAGAATAGCAAACAAGTTGCTGCTCAGGAGAAGAAACCCAAGTCTGGACCTAAGCCTGAAACTGAGTGCTTCTACTGCAAGCAGACTGGTCACTGGAAGCGGAACTGCCCCAAGTATTTGGCGGATAAGAAGGATGGCAAGGTGAACAAAGGTATATGTGATATACATGTTATTGATGTGTACCTTACTAGAGCTCGCAGTAGCACCTGGGTATTTGATACTGGTTCTGTTGCTAATATTTGCAACTCGAAACAGGGACTACGGAATAAGCGGGCACTAGCAAAGGACGAGGTGACGATGCGCGTGGAAACGGTTCCAAAGTCGATGTGATCGCGGTCGGCACGCTACCTCTACATCTACCTTCGGGATTAATATTAGACCTAAATAATTGTTATTTGGTGCCAGCGTTGAGCATGAACATTATATCTGGATCTTGTTTGATGCGAGACGGTTATTCATTTAAATCAGAGAATAATGGTTGTTCTATTTATATGAGTAATATCTTTTATGGTCATGCACCTTTGAAAAGTGGTCTATTTTTGATGAATCTCGATAGTAGTGATACACATATTCATAATGTTGAAGCCAAAAGATGCAGAGTTAATAATGAAAGTGCAACTTATTTGTGGCACTGTCGTTTAGGTCATATCGGTGTAAAGCGCATGAAGAAACTCCATACTGATGGACTTTTGGAACCACTTGATTATGAATCACTTGGTACTTGCGAACCGTGCCTCATGGGCAAGATGACAAAAACACCGTTCTCCGGAACTATGGAGAGAGCAACGGATTTGTTGGAGATCATACATACAGATGTATGTGGTCCGATGAATATTGAGGCTCATGGCGGATATCGTTATTTTCTCACCTTCACAGATGACTTAAGCAGATATGGGTATATCTACTTAATGAAACACAAGTCTGAAACATTCGAAAAGTTCAAAGAATTTCAGAGTGAAGTTGAAAATCATCGTAACAAGAAAATCAAGTTTCTACGATCTGATCGTGGAGGAGAATATTTGAGTTACGAGTTTGGTGTACATTTGAAAAATTGTGGAATAGTTTCACAACTCACGCCACCCGGAACACCACAGCGTAATGGTGTGTCCGAACGTCGTAATCGTACTTTACTAGATATGGTGCGATCTATGATGTCTCTTACTGATTTACCGCTATCATTTTGGGGATACGCTCTAGAGACGGCCGCATTCACGTTAAATAGGGCACCATCAAAATCCGTTGAGACGACGCCTTATGAACTGTGGTTTGGCAAGAAACCAAAGTTGTCGTTTCTTAAAGTTTGGGGCTGCGATGCTTATGTGAAAAAGCTTCAACCTGATAAGCTCGAACGCAAATCGGAGAAATGTCTCTTCATAGAATACCCAAAGGAGACTGTTGGGTACACCTTCTATCACAGATCCGAAAGCAAGACATTCGTTGCTAAGAATGGATCCTTTCTAGAGAAGGAGTTTCTCTCGAAAGAAGTGAGTGGGAGGAAAGTAGAACTTGACGAGGTAACTGTACTTGCTCCTTTATTGGAAAGTAGTACATCACAGAAAATTGTTTCTGCGACACCTACACCAATAAGTGAGGAAGCTAATGATGATAGTCATGAAACTTCAGATCAAGATACTACTGAACCTCGTAGATCAACCAGAGTAAGATCCGCGCCAGAGTGGTACGGTATTCCTGTTCTGGAAATCATGCTACTAGATCATGATGAACCTACGAACTATGAAGAAGCGATGGTGAGCCCAGATTCCGCAAAGTGGCTTGAAGCCATGAAATCTGAGATGGGATCCATGTATGAGAACAAAGTATGGACTTTGGTTGACTTGCCCGATGATCGGCAAGCAATTGAGAATAAATGGATCTTTAAGAAGAAGACTGACGCTGATGGTAATGTTACTGTCTACAAAGCTCGACTTGTCGCGAAAGGTTTTCGGCAAGTTCAAGGGATTGACTACGATGAGACCTTCTCACCCGTAGCGATGCTTAAGTCCGTCCGAATCATGTTAGCGATTGCCGCATTTTATGATTATGAAATTTGGCAAATGGATGTCAAAACTGCATTCCTGAATGGATTTCTGGAAGAAGAGTTGTATATGATGTAACCAGAAGGTTTTGTCGATCCAAAAGGAGCTAACAAAGTGTGCAAGCTCCAGCGATCCATTTATGGACTGGTGCAAGCCTCTCGGAGTTTGAATAAACGCTTTGATAGTGTGATCAAAGCATTTGGTTTTATACAGACTTTCGGAGAAGCCTGTATTTACAAGAAAGTGAGTGGGAGCTCTGTAGCATTTCTAATATTATATGTGGATGACATATTACTAATTGGAAATGATATAGAATTTCTGGATAGCATAAAGGGATACTTGAATAAGAGTTTTTCAATGAAAGACCTCGGTGAAGCTGCTTACATATTAGGCATAAAGATCTATAGAGATAGATCAAAACGCTTAATTGGACTTTCACAAACAACATACCTTGACAAAATTTTGAAGAAGTTCAAAATGGATCAAGCAAAGAAAGGATTCTTGCCTGTGTTACAAGGTGTGAAATTGAGTAAGACTCAATGCCCGACCACTGCAGAAGATACAGAGAATATGAAAGATGTTCCCTATGCATCAGTCATAGGATCCATCATGTATGCAATGCTGTGTACCAGACCCGATGTGTGCCTTGCTATAAGTCTAGTAGGGAGGTACCAAAGTAATCCAAGAGTGGATCACTGGACAGCGGTCAAGAACATCCTGAAATACCTGAAAAGGACTAAGGATATGTTTCTCGTATATGGAGGTGACAAAGAGCTCATCGTAAAAGGTTACGTTGATGCAAGCTTTGACACTGATCCGGACGATTCTAAATCGCAAATCGGATACGTGTTTACATTAAACGGTGGAGCTGTCAGTTGGTGCAGCTCTAAACAAAGCGTCGTAGCGGGATCTACATGTGAAGCGGAGTACATAGCTGCTTCGGAAGCAGCGAACGAAGGAGTATGGATGAAGGAGTTCATATCCGATCTAGGTGTCATACCTAGTGCATCGGGTCCAATGAAAATCTTTTGTGACAATACTGGTGCAATTGCCTTAGCAAAGGAATCGAGATTTCACAAGAGAACCAAGCACATCAAGAGACGCTTCAATTCCATCCGGGATCTAGTCCAGGTGGGAGACATAGAGATTTGCAAGATACATATGGATCTGAATGTTGCAGACCCGTTGACTAAGCCTCTTCCACGAGCAAAACATGATCAGCACCAAGGATCCATGGGTGTTAGAATCATTACGGTGTAATCTAGATTATTGACTCTAGTGCAAGTGGGAGACTGAAGGAAATATGCCCTAGAGGCAATAATAAAGTTATTATTTATTTCCTTATAATCATGATAAATGTTTATTATTCATGCTAGAATTGTATTAACCGGAAACATAATACATGTGTGAATACATAGACAAACAAAGTGTCACTAGTATGCCTCTACTTGACTAGCTCGTTAATCAAAGATGGTTATGTTTCCTAACCATGAACAATGAGTTGTTATTTGATTAACGGGATCACATCATTAAGAGAATGATCTGATTGACATGACCCATTCCATTAGCTTAGCACCCGTTCGTTTAGTATGTTGCTATTGCTTTCTTCATG
Source organism: Triticum urartu (assembly GCF_003073215.2). Classification (NCBI taxonomy): domain Eukaryota; kingdom Viridiplantae; phylum Streptophyta; class Magnoliopsida; order Poales; family Poaceae; genus Triticum; species Triticum urartu. Next base: position 571,097,931 of record NC_053023.1, on the reverse strand, counting down.
ACTTATACATGTTCCTATAACTATGAGATTATGCAACTCCCGTTTACCGGAGGAACACTTTGGGTACTACCAAACGTCACAACGTAACTGGGTGATTATAAAGGAGTACCACAGGTGTCTCCAAAGGTACATGTTGGGTTGGCGTATTTCGAGATTAGGTTTTGTCACTCCGATTGTCGGAGAGGTATCTCTGGGCCCTCTCGGTAATGCACATCACATAAGCCTTGCAAGCATTGAAACTAATGAGTTAGTTGCGAGATGATGTATTACAGAACGAGTAAAGAGACTTGCCGGTAACGAGATTGAACTAGGTATTGGATACCGACGATCGAATCTCGGGCAAGTAACATACCGATGACAAAGGGAACAATGTATGTTGTTATGCGGTCTGACCAATAAAGATCTTCGTAGAATATGTAGGAGCCAATATGGGCATCTAGGTCCCGCTATTGGTTATTGACCGGAGACGTGTCTCGGTCATGTCTACATTGTTCTCGAACCTGTAGGGTCCGCACGCTTAAGGTTACGATGACAGTTATATTATGAGTTTACATGTTTTGATGTACCGAAGGAGTTCGGAGTCCCAGATGAGATCGGGGACATGACGAGGAGTCTCGAAATGGTCGAGACGTAAAGATTCATATATTGGATGATATGGTTAGGCCAAGGGGTCAAGCCCATGAGGCTTTAGGTCGGTGCAAAAGGAGTTTTGCGGAGGCCAGGGGGCCAAACGCCGGAGACCCTGGCGTCTGGCCCTGGGCCAGACGCCGAGGCCCATGGCGTCTGGGCCAGACACCAAGGATTGTGGCATTTGGTCCTGGAGTCCGAGTGGGACTCTTGCCTTTCGGGCAAAACCGACTTTGAGGAGGCTTTTGCTCCAAGTTTCGACCCCGGGGCTCAACATATAAATAGAGGGGCAGGGCTAGCACCAAAGACACAACAAGTTGATCCACGTGATCTATTCCTTAGCCGTGTGCGGTGCCCCCAGCCACCATATTCCTCGATAATACTGTAGCGGAGTTTAGGCGAAGCCCTGCTGCTGTAGTGCATCAAGATCGTCACCACGCCGTCGTGCTGACGGAACTCTTCCCCGACACTTTGTTGGATCGGAGTCCGGGGATCGTCATCGAGCTGAACGTGTGCTCGAACTCGGAGGTGCCGTAGTTTCGGTACTTGATCGGTTGGATCGTGAAGACGAACGACTACTTCCTCTACATTGCGTCAACGCTTCCGCAGTCGGTCTGCGTGGGTACGTAGACAACACTCTCCCCTCTCGTTGCTATGCATCACATGATCTTGCGTGTGCGTAGGAAAATTTTGAAATTACTACGAAACCCAACATCGTGGACTCCCCTTCCTCTTGGACACAAGCGGCCAGATCTACAATTGACATCGGCTGCTTGCGCGTATCCTTGAAGTTTTGGATAAACCGGCGCTTTAATTTGGCCCATGAATTGATAGAGTTGGTTGGCAAGCTCTTCAACCAAGTGCGAGTTGTTCCTTCCAGCATCATGGTGAAATATTTAGCACATACCGCCTCATCCACATCTAACATCTCTATTGCCATCTCATAGCTCTCCACCCACGCCTCTGGCTGCAAATCGGCGGTGTAATTTGGTACCTTACGAGGTCCCTTGAAATCCTTGGGCAATCGCACATTACGCAATGCGGGAGTTAAACATGGTACTCCTAGGGAACTGAACATTACCCCTGGCTCCACGGAGGCAGTGGGGTGAACTGGAGTATGATGTCGTGCTTCGTGTCGAGCTATCAACTCGGCCTCCCGTCGTGCGCGGCCGTGGTCCACAACATCTTGCGCATTAGCACCTCCCCCGGCCGGGTTGTTCTCCCGCGGCGAATTTCGGTGGCGTGCGCTACTAGATATGGTCGGTTCGTTCTCCAGGTGTCTGCTATAACTCCGGCTTGGACGGGGAGTGGAATGAATCCTCTCACGGCTGTGTGAATACGCTTGCTGTTGATTCAATGTTGTCTGAAGGAGATCCCTGGCCCGACGCGCCTCCACTGCAACTGGTGACTCGCCATCGGTTGGGAGGGCCACCAGGCGTGAAGCGGCGGCCACAATATTATCCAACGGGTTGGAATAATGCCCGGGCGGCGTTGATGTTACCACGTTGTTCTGGCGAGGCAGGTCTGTTGCGCGTGGTTGAACCGGCGCTCCTGCTTCCGGTGCCCCCGCCCGGTTTGGCACGGGTTGGTTACCAGCTCCTGCACCTGGCGTGTTGAAAAGATTCTGTGGCTCATAAACCGACGGGAGGCGTGATCGATACCTTCTTCTCATGACCTCTTCCGAGGCATTCTGATCTAGTCTAATCCGATAAGCTTGTGCTTCCAACTCAGCCCGCTCTGTGGCCATCCTGGCATTCTCTGCTGCCAGGTCCACTTTAGCCTGGGCTATCTGATCTTTTACCTTTAGAATCTCCGCATCGTGCTGATCCCTGGCTGCTGCGTCTACCTCCGCGGACATCAGTGCCGCTAGAGCGTCAAACAAATCAGACAAGACTTGGGCCGGAGGCAGCGCCGAGCTTCCTGCCCCTGCTGGCGTGGCCGTCGTTGAACCGGAGAGCACTGCTGCGGTGGTAGATGAATGAGGCGCCGGTCGTGTGCCGTCCATGAAGACAGCGGCCCGGTTTGGCAGACCGGGGGAATCCGGAATACTGTTGCCCTCGGATCCTCCCTCAATCCGGTCGTCGTACAACTGGTAAAGCGATTCGGTTTCTCCGGAAGACTCGTCACCACTGCGGACTACGGTTTCTCCATCAGAGACCGGTTCCTCCTCGTACCCCGAACCGTGGACGACACCTACGAAAACATGCCTTGCCTCAGGCTGAACCGGTGAAGAACTTGAACGTCGAGCCGTCTCGATGATGTCGGTGCAGGTGTCCGGCTCGGGGGCCGGTTCGCCGATCTTGCCGATGAAGACGTGAATCCCACCAAAGGGGACCCGGTACCCGTATTCGATTGAATTAGCCTCGGGACCCCATCCTGCGTCGTCGATGTAGAGCTTGCCGCGGCGACTCTTCGTCATCCGGCCCACAGCGTATCCCTTAAGTCCATCGAAGCTGCCCTTCAAGAACTCGAAACCATCGTGCGATAGCCCCACGGTGGGCGCCAACTATCGTGGAATTGTCACGGCAGATGTCCTCATGAAAGGACTTAGTCGTGGAGCCATCGTTACGGGTTAGCTTGAAGGGGTTAAACCAGACAAGGGGGACACAAGAGTTTTATACTAGTCCGGCCCCTTCGATGAAGGTAAAAGCCTACGTCTAGTTGTGATTGGTATTGCTGGGGTTTCGAAGACCAGGGAGCGAATCCGCTTTGTCTGGCTTCGAGTTGTTGTTTTCTGTCCCTAAACCGCCGCCGGGTCACCCCTTTATATACTCAGGAGGACCCCGGCCGGTCTACAAAGTCCCGAGGCTGGCTCATACAAGTGTCCGCCTCGGTCTCTTCTTTCTTATCTTACAATGCAGGTTTATACAATCATGGCGGTTTACTATCATGGGCCCTAAACCGCCTGCAGGCTCTGGGCCTCTAAGCTTCATCCGTAAAGCGCCATCTTCTGGGTTTCCTTGGGCTTCAGTATAACTGAAGGTGAACCGGCCCCTCCTGGGCGGTTTACCCTCAGTGGTTATATCCTCAACAGTACCCAAGGAGGACAGCCAATCCATTCCCACAATTCCATCATGATGTTGCAGAGGTAACACCTTAAAGTCACACTTGAACTCATGACCAGCAGCAGACCAGGCACAAGTAGGAATGATGTGAGTACAAGGAAGTGTACCTCCACCAGCAATCCTGACAGTTTGTTGTGTAGGCAGTAATTGCTGGCCTGCAATGTGAGCAGCCAACCGAGCACTGATGAAAGAATGAGAACTATCTGAATCCACCAGAAGCACCACTGCATGACCACCCAATTGGCACTCTAATCTGATAGCATTAGTTCCCCCTTGAACTTGTTGTGCTTCAGCTGACAGTACCATTAAATCCATATCACTATCATCCGAATCCATGTTATCCAAGGCACAAAATTCCAACATTTCTTGCACCACATGTAGCTGAACTGTAGTGTTGCACTTATGGTCGCGCCCCCAACGCTCACCACAGATGAAACAAAGTCCTTTAGCTCTGTGGTATGCTTTGAGTGTTGCCAACTTGTCCTCTGAACCGGTGGTCTTAGACTTGTCTGATGTTTTGTGCTCTTCGACATGCTTCGATGGCACCATCCTGTCTGAATGAGGAAACATAGGTGCAGTATACTTCTTGGATACAGTTTCAGCTTCATGGCCCCCCATTTCCTCCTGAACAGCAGCAATGGAATAAGCTGTGTCCAAATCCGCTGGGCGCTGTACTGCTACAACCATTCTCACATTGACTTTCAGACCATCGATGAAACAGGTGGTGTAATGCAGCATATCAGGCTCAGGCTCATACGCTGTCAACTGGTCCATAAGTTCAGAAAATTGGTTGATGTACTCTTCCACTGTCCCTGTCTGTTTCAGCCGGTACAGTTTGCGCACTAGGGACTGATGTTGGTTGCGGCCAAAACGATTCAGAACTGCAGTACAAAAATCCTCCCAAGACGATCGAACAAATTTGTGTTGAACTGACGATAACCAGCGTGCTGCTGCTCCTTCGAATTGCATAGCGGCAACAACAATCTAGAGATCCAGGTCAGTGTCAAACATGGCAAAATAGTCCACACACCGCGTTTGCCAAAGCTTTGGATTCTCTCCATCAAATTTTGGGAAATCAACAGAAGGAGGTTTCCCATGGCCTGACGAACTGTTCCTCCGCTCGCGGTGCAATAGACTGGAAAATGATGAACTCGGCCGCGGTAATTCAGGTATACCTCTAGCGGCCGGCGGAACATACAGTGCTTGCGTACTCAAACCTGGTCCTCTGGTCGACAGCGACGCCTTGAATCCTGCCTGATTCGCCTCTGCTGTGGCCGTCGGCGAACACTCGGATCCCTCCAAATCGCTGGAGCGGAAGGTGGTGCTCTTGGCGGTGCGGAGGTCCTGAATTTGCTTGAGGAGGTCGGCTTCCGCCCGGTCGGTGTACGCTTGCATATCGTTGACGACCGTCCCCATCGCCGCCTCCACCGCCTTGTCGACCGCCGCCCCGACGGAACGCGACACCGCAGCATCGACGACGCTCCCCACCGCCGCCACAATGAGCGCGTCGAGCTCCTTCTGGTGACGTAGATGAGCCGCCTCGCTTGCCTGGGTTATGGTCTCGTAGATCGCCTTGCCCTCGGCGCTCAGGTGCTCCATGAGCTCCTGCCGTCGGCGCGCCGCCGCCGCCGCCAACCGCGTCTCGTGGCTATGATCCAACGTGAAGTGGGTGGGAATTTTGGGCTCTGAGTACCAATTGTTAGGATCTAGATAGGGATTGGAGAAGGAAGGGGAAAACTATGGCGGCATCTCGTATTCACTCTCAAGTCTGTGATGTATTTGATTACAGAGGAAGGATTGATTTACAAGCCAATGGCCTCAGCCATTACCAATTCGCCACCCAACACAATGACAGGATAGACTAATATAGGACTACACCCAGTTGCCGTCCGCGTAGCGAGTGGAAGGATGATGGGCTCTCTTGCTGGGCCGGCCCTCCTTGGTGATGAAGCGTACACCGGTCTCGTCGGTAGTGGCACTAGGCCCAGTGTTAACAGTTCATATTGTATAAAAAGTATTAATCATATATTTACAACATTTTAATCGTGTATTAAAATGGTACTGATATATACAAAAACTGTACGATGTGTATGAAAAACGTAGTCATTAAGCATAGTTTTGTAAATTCTAAGCAAGTGCGTCAAAAATCTGAAATATATGAAAATATATACAAAAGTAACAACTCATGAACGAAGAAAAATGAAAAGCCCTGAAAAAATCGTGAAAACCCATGCGGGAACGAAGAAAACCAAAAAAACCGAAGAATATGAACAAAACTAAGAAACAAATAAATAAACAAAACGAAAAACAAAAAAGAATAATACGTGGGGAACAAAAAGCTTCATGCGAGACTATCTTTGGACTCGTGTTGAGCGAGATATAGTCGGCAGTCGCAGTAAGCGTCATATAGGGTGGACCCCAACAACATCCCAGTCCAGTGGGCCAGTGCACTTCGTTTCTCCGCTTTGTTTCGCCTTTCTGCGGCCCACGCTAGCGAGGCGTCGTCCCCGTTCTTCCTCCCCGCAGGATTCGCGCACGCTCAGTGTCCACTCGCCGAGTCGCCATTCACCACGCCCGCATGCGTACCGGCACAGCACCTCAGCTACCGCGCGCGCCACGCGGGCTCTCCATCTGAGCCGGCCCGTGCGATACCCCAGAGGCCCCGAACCATCCACCCAAGCACGCGCGCACGGGCTCTCTCGAACTCCCGCCGCACGGTGCTACGGGCGCGCATGGCCGGTCGACTCCTCTTGCTCCGGCAGGCCACAAGGAGGTGGCGCCTCCAGCGTACACCACCTCCGCCCCCTTGCCCCTCGTCTGGCAGCGTAGATGCGACGGCGCCTTCCCACGGAACAATGAGGCTCAGCGCACCACCTCCGCCGTAAGACACAAATCTGTCGATTCCTTTCTTGCCCGTTGATTCTTATTCCGAGTTGTAAATGAGGTTTAGTGAGCGATTTTCGGGAGGTTTTGGTGACAAGGGCTTCAGGCTTGTGCTATTGATGCAGTAGGTTTGCTCCGAAACAATAGTGACTTTGAGGTGTTCGATGAAATGCCAAAGGCATGAACTGTTTCATCTATGTTATGCTTTTGCTTTTGTGGTTTAGTGTATTTGTGTGTGCACGCAAGCTGACGAACACATCGAGCTCTTGAGTGTAGTTAGGTTTGACCGATGTCAAACTTTAGAACATTTACAGTAACAAATCTATATGATGTGAAAATATATTCAATTATGAATCCAATGGTATTGATTCGGTGGTGTGTATGTTAATATAGTATTCTACAAACTTGTTGAAACTTTATAAAGTTTCTTTTTTTGCGAATGAAACTTTATAAAGTTTGACTTTAGATAAATCTAATATGCGGAGTAAATAAAAACAGAGAGTGTACAATAATGTAACAGTTCTGTTATTTCAGAGTTCTGATGCTGTTGTAGTTATACTTTTCACAAGGTTTTTTACCAAGACGACAGGTTCTTCAGTTGGCCACGAAGTTATAACCTTCAAACATGCCGTTCTGTCCATACCAGTCGACCTGTTAATAGTCAAAATCAAGATACGGCAACGGGTCCACAAAATACTGGGGCCATGGTATCCGTTGATGATTCTGGCAAACCAAAAGCGAAGAGGAAAAAACTTAAAGGAAAGAGGGCCGTAACAAGGTTTTTGAAATCCTTGAGATGGAAAAAGGAAAGGGAATTTCAGAGAATGACCGCTGAGGAGAAGATTTTGAAAAAATTGAAGCTAGTAAGTTGTTATAGACTTGTATCTTTATGAAGATTTTTTCAACCATAAAAGAATGATCCGTGTCAGAAAAAAAAGCATAAAAGAATGAAGTTTGCTTGACTTTCACTTGACGTAGCATGGTTTTCTAATACCGCTGGTTAGTATTGTCATGTAAGGTATATTACTGCAAGCTGAATTTCCACCCTTGAGGTGGGCTATCTTATTAGATTTTTAAATCTATGTTTCTGATGTTGCTCTCACATTACGATGAATCTACGTGTTTCCTTTTTATGAACTCTGTTGTGAAAATTTTCTTGTAAATATATTGTTATACGGTTGGCTTTTTCTTATATATTTTTCACTTAAAGGCTCGAAGGAAGGAAGAACGACTTCTTGCAGCTTTGAAGAAAATTGAGCCAAATGATCCTTCAGAACCCACACATGATCCTGAGGTTCTTACACCTGAAGAACACTTCTACTTCCTCAAGATGGGCCAAAAAAGTAAAAATTATGTGCCTGTTGGAAGACGTGGAATTTACCAGGGAGTGATCTTGAACATGCATTTGCACTGGAAAAAGCACCAAACCCTACAGGTAATTGTGAAGACATTCACACCAGAGGAGGTCAAGGAAATTGCCTCAGAGTTAGCAGTTCTAAGTGGTGGTATTGTGCTCAGCATTGAAGAAGGAAATACAATTATTATGTACAGAGGAAAAAACTATGCACAGCCACCACCCGAGATAATGTCACCAAAGGTTGCACTTCCTAGAAAGAAGGTATGTTCTATCTCTGCTATCATGGTCAAGATATCAATGTATGTACAATGTATGAATTGTGAAGCGAGGTTATAAAAACACGCACAAAACTAGCAAAAGACCGGCTTCAAGATTTCAAAGAAAGACAAGCTCAGTAAGATCCTCCTGATTTATGCAAAAGCCTTAATAAGATACCAATTTATCATTCATCACCTAGGTTTAGAACATAACAACAAAAGGCATAGTCAGCCAATTATTTTCAGTTGGTAGGAAGGGTATTCTGTATTCTAGTCAGGAAGTCAGGATCAAATAGATCCAATATAAACAGACATGCAGGATGAGAATGAATAAAGGATAACTAATACACTGTCCTGTTATACCTTTTAGTGTTAGTACCCTGCTTTCTCTAAATCTAGCATTTCTAATCAGGCACTGGACAAATCAAAGTATAGAGATCGCCTCCGAGCTCTTAGGCGGTACATTCCCAGGCTTGAGCAGGAGCTTGAATATCAGCACGCCCTGACGAAGTTAGCTGGAGGCCTTATAGGACAAAGTGCGGCGAAAGACATTGCTTTTATTTCAGACTCTACAAACAGTGTGTCCGTGAATAAAGATTCTTCTAGCTCAGTTTACAACAGAACTGTATCCGAACTCCTGTCAGAAAATGTAGAAAGGTCTGAGAAGTTGGGGGATGAAAATTCTGAGGTTGATGATGATTCAACTTCGGAGTCTATCACATATTCAGAATCCGAGGATCTCTCTGACATGTTTGAGACAGATTCAGAGGAGCAAGCAGAAGATAGCAAGGAGCGCCCTTTGTATCTAGATAGGCTGGATAAGTTTCTCCCAGAAAAAGTCGATAATGAATCAGATGATTTTGAGGAGCATCTGCGGAAGATTGCTTCACTCTCTGACAAGGCAGATTCACCCGCAAAAGAACTGAAAATCTCCGAGCTTGATGAGATCGATAAAATATTCCTAAGAGCTAGTTCATTGCTGAAGAAAAGGTGACAGTCAAATTAATTTGTATACGATTTGCTTGAGCTTTTCTAGCCAAACATTTATGTGCAGTTTGCTTGGATCTTCCAAAAAGAACTGAGAAATACTGGTAAGTGGTCACAGACTCTCAAACACTGAGCTGATTCATAAATCTTACTGAAGAGCATCCACCATTTTCACGGCTTCATTTTCTTACTGCAATCTAGCGAGCTCCTGTGATGTTGCATAATTAGTAACCTGAAATATCGCAATCAAATTATGGTGCGTGCTTACATGATTTTGTTTGCTTGGCGACATGTGGTTCGTCAGTTGGTGTTAAGCAGTAGCCATCCTATGTAGTACTTGTTGATTTCCTTTTTGTTCATTCATTGTTGTAGAAGAGCCATTATCCCAGGCTGCTGTGCACGGTGATTACAGTACTATATTGGCTGTAGTTCAAGCATGCTGTGCACGGTGATCTTCCCTATGCAGTATGATCGCCTCTTGTTTACAGGTGGTTGAATTTTCCACAGTATAAACCTTAAAAGCAGTTCATGTTTTCCACAGTATATTACACTTATAAACCCATCTCGTTTCTGAAAGTATTTCCCCGAATCGCCTTGCAATTTCATATTTTCCACGGCAACTAAGCGATCGGCACAAAAAGATGGCACACACGCGTATTAGTTTACTACATAGTGCATCACACATAGTACGACCTATATATTCAGTTCAGATATCTCATCCAAGATCGGGAACGAGGAGGTAGTCCTCGTCGTCGTCGTCGGGCAGCTCCACCCTCGCCTTCTTGCTCTGGCGCGCGCCGCCCGTCTTGTAGAAACCGGCGTTGCTGGCCGGCTGCGGCGAGGCGAAGAGCTCGGGCACCTCCGCCGCGGTTCTGCCCCACTTTGGTGCCGGCGCCTGGTCGTCGTGGAACAGGTCGATGTCGGCGAACCACTCCAGCTCCTTGAACCCGAGAGGAGACGGAGAACCCTTCTGCAACAGCAAACCGATGGAGACACGCTGAGATGTATCCATGGAGATAGCAGGGAGACAGTGGTACGTGGTTTGTTGCCTAGCTCCTTGCCTTGTCGCTGGACTCGTAGTCGGAGAACTGCAGGAGGTCCTCGACGGCCCAGCCGGACGACGGCAGGAACGGCGAGGACGGCACCTCCTGCGCTGCGGCGGAGACCGGTGCCGCCCTGGGGACGGCGGCGGTCGGCGGCGCCTTGGGCTTGGAGGGCGGCGGGTGGGTGTCGGCGTGGGCGCTGTAGACGGAGCTGAAGCCGACGCGGATGCCGGTGGCGATGTAGCGCTGGTGGTTGGTGGAGAGCGTGCCCTGGACGTGGATGGAGTCGTCGCAGTCACGGCAGAAGAGCGCCCTGTCGTCCACGCAGAAGACGAAGGCCGGCTTGTCCTGGCACACGTCGCAGCGCGGGAGGCCGGCGGCGGCCTCGAGCGGCAGGCGCTGGTGCTTGCTGGCCAGCTTGTTGGCGGCGTGGATCTGCACGTCGCAGCGCGCGCACAGCGCCGCCTCGTCCGCGCAGCACACCACCGTCGCCGCCGCGCCCTCGCACGCGTCGCACTGGATCCTCATGCCTTCACTTCCTGGCTTTGGTCGCTCGCTCTACGGCTCAGCTCAGGCTTCACGTGCGTGCGTCGATCAGCTACTGGTCGAGAAATGATGGGAGATGGGAGTGGAGAGGCGACGGCGAGGAACGAGCGGCGTATAAATTGCTGCGACGTGCACGGGCGCGCACGCTGGAGCTTCGTGTGGACGAGAGAGGCCCTGCGGTTAGGCGACGGCCGGTCACTGATGAGCAGTGCCTCTCGCCGCGACCGGGAATTTGATTTGGCTTCGATTTGATTTTGGGTGGACGGGGACGGCGGGGCGGGGGCCCTCGGAGACGGCGAAATCTCGCGGGAACTGAAGGTTGGGAAATTGTGCGGTGGCGCTGAGCTGAGCTCCCCTCCCACTCCCAGTTGTCACGTTGCGGGCTCGCGGCGTGTGAAGCAGGACTCCGAATGTGATGTGGGAGATCTTTCTTTCGTTTGCGGTTTGGGCGGGCTCTCGTGCATGCACGAAAGGGGAGACGCTAACGTCACGTCGCGCATCACGCACCGGTGTAATTGCTTGCTGTGGTACGTTCGTGATAATCGACTGGTTGGTCTGCTCTCGTAGTACTACCTCCGTTTCAGTTTATAAATCCTATGCCTATACCTAGGTTGCCAATTTTATCACCTTAATATAAATTATATAACACAGAAATTATACGGTTTGAAAATAGAGCATCTGAAATTTATATTGATATATTTTTTATAATATATAACCTGTATTAAGTTGGTCAAATTAATAATCTAGGAGCACGCGTACGCTCTGTAAACTGAGAGAGAGTTAATACGATCCATCGAGCGGCTTGCAGGAAAAGCCGTGCCGCCTACGCTCAGAGGACGGACGCGAGGCACGAGTACAAACAGGAAGGTGGTAGGTCACCTCATCGGGTCTGGTCATTAAACTTGGTTCAGAGTTTGCTTAGGGAACTCTGACCTATTCATCGCAGGTTTAGCAGAGGTTCACCATGGACTAATGCGTTCCGTTCGTCAGGGGACGATCGCGGCTGGTCACGGATGCGAACGGCATCCAGAACTCACGGGAGTCTGAGAGCAACTTCATCGGGCCGACTCAAATGGATGATGTTTTTGTTCGTTTTTTGTTCGTTTGGGTCGGTCTCCGCCCGTCGTCCGCCCGCTTTTAGTTTTGGGTCGGCAGTGTGTCTAACGGACCAACCCATTTTCATGACCGCACGTGTTTAATATCGTGCCGTCGTCCTAATTCTAGCGCTTCAGCGCGTGGGAAAGATTCGCGCGCGGGGAAAGCGGCCTAGCGTATGCTGATTTTGGCGCTCCAGCGCACGGAAAGATTCGCGCGCGCCCCGCGGCCGGCGCTCGTTATAAAGAAGGCGCTCCCTCCACACTCTGTCGGCTGCCCACTCTCTCCGCCTCTGCGTCACCATGTCGATCCGCCGCCTGGGCGCTTCGAATTTTCGTGGAGTCCGCGAGCGCCGCTCCGGTGCCTTCTTCGTCGAGATCTGGTTTCGCGAGAAACGTCTCGTCCTCGGCACCTTCGACACCGCAGAGGAGGCGGCCCGCGGGCACGACGCGGCGGCGTGGCGTCTCCTGAGGCCTCGTCGGGATATGAATTTTCCCAACGTGTCGAGCCAGCGGGCGCAGGATCTGGCGCCTCTCCCGCGGCTTTTCACCGACGAGGATCGTCGTGTCCACTGGAGGCGGCAGCGTCGCCTCGCCATCGCAGAGAAGGACGTGGAAGCCTTGGTGGTGTGGCGCGGAGGCTACCCGCAGGACATCGTCGACGAGCGCCAGTTCTACAAGCAATTGAGATCGGAGAGGGACGCGAGGAGGAGGGAGCGAGCCGCCTATCGGGAGGACAAGCGTTCGCGGAAGCAGGTAGCTCAATTGAAACTGAAGCTACGAGAAACTTCGGATTGAGACTTTGAAAACGAGCAGCTTGCTGACGCCTACCTTCAAACGTCGGAGGAGAACATCATCGAGTCAAGAGTCAGAAAGCGACGAGTAGTGGTCTTTTTCTTTTATATGTGTACGCTAGAACTATCTATGTATCCATTTTAATCTGAAAAAATGACCGGCGGCGTCGGCGACGTAGCAGGCGGGCGAGTGTGTGAATCCAATGTGCCACCGTCCAGCGGGCCCGATAAGGAAAGAGAACGAGCGCGCACGCGTCCATTTTGTGTCCGCGCCGACGCAAATCAGGTTTAAAAATGGGTCGGGAATGGGTCGGCAGGCGGACGAAAACGGACGCGCGTCCGTTTGGGTCGGCCGTTGGACCGGCTTTTTTGTTCGCACCGACCCAAATAAATGGCCACCAACAAAATAGGTCGCTCCGTTGTAGTTGCTCTGACTGACGGCCGCTGCTTGCATCCGGCGAACTTCCTCGGCGGGCACCGTTTGAGTTGGCGACACCTGTCTCTAGCCCGAGGACCTAACGGCGTCCGAGGCTGCATCCCTAGCCACATTTCAGGACGATATTTTGGGGCCGGGGGGGGTGAGGCGTGATGTGTCATGTCTGCGCCGAACGTGCACTCAACACCAAACACGCGCCTAAGTTTCACGTCGAGTTCGTTTTCAAAGGGCGCGTCATGAACGTATCCGAAGGACATCATCGTCCATGTAGCGGAGGCAAGGCCACCAAACACCCTTGTACGGAGCGCTCCGCTGGAGCAACTGAATGGCACGACGCATCCGAGCCATGAAAGCAGGCAAACGTCCTTCCCAAACTTCTCATGCTTTTACATGTTTTTTTCATGATAAAATAAATAAAGACATAGTCTAAATAAGTTCTTTTTGGAGCACTTGAGGAATTTATGAGTGTGAGCGAACGGAATGACAAGATTCACGTTCACATTCAAGGCCCGGTCCACCGACGGGTGAGTCCCTCTGCGCCGTTCGTAGCTCCTGGTGCTCATTTGTACATGCAGGAGCACTTTTTGGACCAAATTTTTCGAGACGCTTGGACCATTGAGTTACAGACCGATCAGCTGAATTCTCGAATTAAGGCCCACTGGGATTTTGCAGTGGATTTGATGGGTCCGCTCAACATGTCACCCGTCCCGCCGCATTGATGAACAGAGGTTGACGCTGGGCACTAGCTTCAGCCACAGCCTCGCAGATGTCCGCACGGAGCCACGGACAGGCTGGATAATTTGGACCCGGCGACAGGAGGAGAAGTCGAGAACCATGTCATGTCGAGGTTCGTGAGCTTCACACTGAAATACATATATCCAGAATTGTCGATGTGAAGGGACCTGATTGCTTTGAGCCTCTCGTTTCAAAGTAGTATCAGTGAAATTCGACGAGCCTCGCCTCGTCCAGAATTTTCCAGGCTCGGATTCCTAGCAAACAGTCGTTCTTTTTTTAAAGGACAAACAGTCGTTCTTGGGGCCATGTCGGCACAGTCCGTGGCTTCAGTTCGCCTCGGTGCCATGCAATTAACACCGAGTGCCGGCACGAAATTAAACGTGTCCTCCAGTTGATTTGGACCTGGTTTGGTTTGATTGAATAGAACTTGTCGAAAGAAAAAGTTGGCGTGAACACTCCAGGTAAAGCCCATTTTCCTTTTAGAGATGGTTAGCCCAATAAAGGTGGGCTAGTTTTCTATTGAGAGCGGAAATTTCCTATTCTATGCTCGTTGTACAAAATAGTACTCCCTCCGATCCATATTAATTGTCACTGATTTAGTACAAAGAATATTGTAGTAGTACTAAGTCAACAACAACTTATATGGATCGGAGGGTGTAGCAATTTTATATTGTTCCCAAACCACGACCTCACATGGGCCTTAGTCCATTTAGCTTATTCACCTCACACCGTACAAGTGACAACCTAAGAGCGTTTTTTCTCTCTCTAAAAAAAGGAGTGTTTTTCTTTTCTTTTTTTATTAGTCCACAATTTTCTACCTGGTGCGACATTTGTTTTTCAAACTTTATTAATGATTCCATGGATATTTTTAAAACTGTGAATATTTTAATTTTTTTGTGAGCTGAATTTTTCAAAGTTATGAATATTTTTAAAATGTAAAAATATTTATAAAATCATGATTAAAAAATAAAGACCGGTAGAATTAAAAAAGGCATGAATCGGCCGAAATAAATGTCCTCCAAGTGCACAAAGTGCTACATGGATCTTTAGCCCACCGCACATTTTGGGGAATATTCTTCTCAATGAGTGAAAAATAGGAGCAACCCTATACAGATATCATTGAAGAAACCAACGAGGAAAAAAGTATGGCCTCTTGGAATGCAGAAATTTAGAAAATGTGGAAATTTTAGTTAAAATTAGAAGGTTAGCCCAATAAAGGTGGGCTAGTTTCATGGGCTTTATTCTAGAGAGTAAAAAATGACAGATGTTTCTATTGAGAACGGAATATCCTACTATTACACCCTCTGATCCATGTCAATTGTCGCTAGTTTAATACTCCCTCCTTCCCGAAAAGTAAGACCTTTTTTAATACTATGGTAGTGTCAAAAAACGTCTTACATTTTGGGATGGAGGGAGTACAACTTTGTATAAAATTGGTACTAAACTAGCGAGAATTAATATGAACTGGAGGGAGTAGCAACTTTCTATCCTTCCCAAACCATGACCTCATGCGGGCCTCACTTCATTTAGCTTCTTTGCCTCGCACCACACAACTGACAACCTAAGAGCATTTTTCTTTTTCTTTTTTAAATTCATACACAATTTTCTATAGGGCGCAACATTTGTTTTGGTTTTATTAGTGATGGTTCCTATTTTGTACTTTTCTATAATTTAGTGATTCCATGAACATTTTTAAAAATGTGAAGATTTTATTTTATTTTTTCGGTTGGACATTTTTCAAATTCATGAATATTTTTAAAATGTTCAAGTACTTCGAAAATCAGGATTTAAAAAAAAATAAAAGACCGGTTGAAATAAAAATGGCCAAAATAAATGTCCTCCCAAGCGACGAAGCACTACATGGGTCATTGGCCCACCGTACATTTTGGGGAGTATTCTTCCCGGTGAGTGAAGAATAGGAGCAACCATATTCAGGCTTCATTGCGAAAATCAATGTGGAAAAATTATGGCCTCTTGGATTGCAGAAATTTAGAAAACAAGGAAAATTTAGTTAGAATTAAAGTTGTCAGCAAATAATAAAGATTTAAATGCCAAGCAGATTTCTACCGGGCCGGAAAGCTCATAATTTTCTAATTGATGCCTTTGAGGATTTTTTTTGAAAAAATAAAAGAACGGTAGAAATAAAAATGACAAAAACCGGCCAAAATAAATGTCCTCCCAAGCACAGGAGGCCATTACATGGGTCGTTGACCCACCACAGGTTTTTTTTTGAGCATCAGTACAGACACAAGCGCTCATATACACGCGCGTACACTCATCCCTATGAACGCACACACGCACACCCTACCCCTATGAGCACCTCCGAGAGACTGAGCCGGCATATCATCTTGAGATTTACGAAGTCACCGTAGGCGACTCGTCGTCGACGGGAACGTCTCCTCCCACTGAAAGCGTATTGCCGGAAATCCTGGACCCACCGCAGGTTTTGGGAAGTATTCTCCGCGATGAGTCAAGAATAGGAGCAACTCAATTTAGACATCATTGCGAAAAAAACAAGGAAAAAATATGGCCTCTTAGATTGCAGAAATTTAGAAAACATGGAAAATTGTAGTTAAAACTAAAGTTGTTAGAAAATATTTAAGATTTAAATGCCAAACAGATTTCTACAGGACCTAAAAGCTCATAATTTCGTAATTGATGCCTCTAGATGGGATGCAACATGCACACGAATTTTGTTGGATATTTTTCAAATTCATGAAATAGTTTTGAAATATAAAGCATTTTAAAAATCATAATTAAGGAAATAAAAGACCAGTAGAAATAAAAGAAGGCATAAACCGGCCGAAATAAATGTCCTCCCAAGCGCATGAAGCACTACATGGGTGGTTGGCCCACCGCACATTTTGCGGGGTATTCTCCACGATGAGTGAAGAATAGGAGCAACCCTATTCAGAAATCATTGTGAAAATCAACATGGGAAAATTATGGCCTCTTGGATTGTAGAAATTTAGAAAACATGGCAAATTTAGTTAATATTAAAGTTGTCAGGAGATAATTAGTATTATGCCAAATAGGTTTCTATCAGAGCTCAGAGCTCATAATTTTGTAATTGATGGAAGTCCGATAGAAATAAAAAAAGCATAAAGTAAACCAAAATAAATGTTCTCCCAAGCACATGAGGCACTACATGGGTTGTTGGCCCACCACACGTCTTGGGTAGCATTCTTCGCGCTGAGTGAAGAATAAGAGCAACCCTATCTAGACATCAATGTGAAAACCAACGAGGGAAAGTTATGGCTTCTTGGATTGCAGAAATTTAGATGACATGGAAATTTTACTTGAAATTAAAGTAGTCAAAAAATAATTAAGATTTAAATTCCAAACAAATTTCTACGGGACCTAAAAGTTCATAATTTTGTAATTGATCCCTCTGGATGGGATGCAACATGCACACCAATTTCCAAAGGGGGGGGGGAGGAGCTTTGATTTTATGCAAAAAATTGTATGGATAGTACAATCTTTTCGGATTTTATGTTTCTTTTCTATAAGTTATGTAAAAACAATCTAAAATACGAAACATCTCATGGAAGGGCCTTGTGCTCTGCTACCATGTAACAAGAGTTTGTGTTTGTGATGCTTTCGTTGCATGAACCATAGTGACGGTGCTACAAACAAAGCTATGGTGTTATGTGACATCACAACTTTAGCAAGAGATGGTTGATTTTTTTGCAATTTTAGATACAAATTTCTACATGTTTGAATCGCCTTGAAGCATTGACATCACAGCGTGCGAGTCCTAGCACCGATACTAACGGACCTTTTGCTCCTGATACAGTGGATTGGCCTTCAATACTTCGGCCTCACATTGTGGTGGCGACGGTGTTAGTTATTTTTGAGTTTGTTTTGATCATGATGCTCATGTTTCAAGTTTTTTCTTCTAGTTTTTGTTTCCTTACCAATTGTACACTTGTTAAGTTTAATTGTTCTATAAGTGGTGTGTTCCTTGACATAGCGTCTTCAGTGATACATAGGCAGGCATGTATGCTTGACACAGCTACGACCTCCTCTTCCAAGAAAAAACTTATGGTTCCTCTACCTTTAGTCGCGTTGACGCTGGTCTGCCTCGTGTCCGATGGGCCTAGGGCCATGGAGGAACGGTGGAACCCGACACTTGCCGACGGGAGGATCTTGCTCCGTTTTAGGTGTTTTTTAGTTTGTTTAGGGTTTTTGTCATGTTCAGAAAGACGAGACGACGACGGCTCTCAGAAAATGAAATAAGGTTCTCCCCGTCTTGCCCCGTTCTGGTAATGCGTATAGCGCTGTAGAAGGACATATGGAGGCGTGTCTCCGATGGATCTCATAGGATTCGATCGGTAGTGGCCTTCAATGGATCTACTTGGGTCCAGTCTTCTTTCATGCCACTACCCTAAAAACACGTGCGGGAGTATTTCACAAACTGTCTACCGACACATGACCAACTACCCAAATGCAGGTTTTAGCATTAATCCCTAATCACCCACATGTGCCCTAATGGCCCTGTTCGCTGATTTAAGGAACTATCCGCCGACACAAGACACGCAGGGCGCCTAAATGCAGTTTTTCAGCACACCTGAACATGGCGCCGACAGGCGACAGGGACCCGGAGAATCGCATCCCACACAAATGCACGCACCGCATAGTGATACTCTCTAGTACTACAAGGGTTGATGAGCACGGACGGGCATGAATGGAACTGCTGATTTTGATGATTAGTCGGCGACAGCAACAGGTCGCTACCATGTTAAACCACATGCACATAGTCACTGACGCAACGACTCGACCACGATCGATCGATCGGCGGTGCGTCGTCTCGCTATACACGACGATTACACATTACATACTACCGGCGCCAGCACAGGGTCTGCTGATTGAGGTTCACGGAAACGAAACGAAACGAAACGATTGTGTTAGGAGATTGACCGAATTGGGTCAGCCATGCGCATGCGCGCGCTTGCACCGGAATTCTACCCCTGCCACGCAGTGCGGCCATCGCCGCCGTCGAGGCCTGCCTCGGGCTTCGCTTCAGGTGCGCCTGCTGGTGTTCACCGGCGCCCAGAGGTCGGCCCCGTTGCTCTGGGTCAGCTGCAGCGTCTGCTCCACCGGCACCAGGCACAGGCCGCGGTTCCGCAGGCTGTAGTGCTCGGGGTCCTGCATCGACCATGGCAAAACCATTATACGATGATGCATTCCTTCAGCACAAATAAAAAAGCATACACTGCGGTTTATACTTCTGTCAGAGTTTATCATGTTCAGAATGTTCAGGGAATTTCAGAATAGTGTGCAACGATCAGCTAAAATAACAGCGTGAGCCCTCTCTCACCTCAGGCTCGGCGCCGGGCGCCGGAGGAGGGCGCATGTACGGGGAGCTAAGAACCTCGAGCTGCTGGTGCAGGAACTTGATGTAGCCCGACGCCTCCTGAAGAACAGAAGCCGTGTCCGTCTGCCAAACGCGCCGAGGTTAGGGACACGACCAAAAATGCACAATCTTCCATTCCAAGCGAGCTGCTTTGCAGAGATGAGAAGCGAACAAATACCTTCCCAAATGGCGACACGAGCTGCTGCAGCGCCGCCACTCTCTCGCCGACCTTGTCCTTCTTCTCCTGCGAGATCACAACAAAATCACTTCAGCAGCTAATTTACAGGCATGAAGGTCGACGTGCAAACTTAGCCGTACGTACCCTGGGAGAAATGGGGCCGCCGCTGCCCCTGGGGCTGGCGCTCCTCGGCTTCTTGGACCCCATGCGGCCGAACTCCTCCGAGCCGCTGCTGGTGGCGGTGGCGGCGCCGGCCTGCTGCTGCTGCTGCTGCTGCTTCCCGCTGAAGTAGCCGTCGGTGTGGTTCCTCTTGCTGTGGTTGGCCACTTGAGTCATCATCATCTTCCTCCCCCGCTACCGCTGCTGGCTACGCGTACGTTCGCCCCTTTTTCCCTGCTGAAAACCAGGAGCGTTTTTGTATGACTATACGAGCTAGCCCTCCGTCTCAAGTAAAAGCTGACTTTTACAACCGTAGTCGTTAGTTCAGAGGTCGGTTTCATGGAAATCACTCTCCCATTATCTACTCACAAGCGGGTCTGGTTTCAGTCTCAGATAAACAAAACCTAGTTTTAGTTTTATACGAGCTCCTACTCAACTGCTGCGCAAGTAACAATAATGGAAGCGGCATGCCAAGGGACGGTCAAAGGTATCATGAGCGTCAAGAATCCTTCTTCTATTCCCCGGCCGAAAGCCAGAAGCTTTTTGTTTCCCTCCTGGAAATTATAACCCAAACAGTGCCGAGGAAAATGGAATCTCTAGACTGGTGCTCAAGTTCCCTCCAATTTTTGGTCTGGAGTGCTGGCCTAGTGTTCTTTGGCTGCCGATTCGCATTTCTCAAGCAGCGGCCGCATGCAATCTTTTATCAATTGACAACTTTGTCCGTTTCCAATGCCGCCAGTTGGGTACTTGGCCCTTATCCGAAGCTCTTCATTGTGAGGCAGTAGAATAATGTGGTACTCCTAGTCTCCTGTTCGTAGTATACACAGAGGGGTAGGGCAAAGAAAAACGGTACTACTATTCCACTATTCGTGGCCTTACTGCTTACCTTATCACGAGGTTACGAGGCTTTTGTCTTCCGAGTGGAGCTGATGAACGTCATCAGGAAGCAGACCGGGTCAAAGCTAATTAATAATCTACTTTGATCCTGATCCTTATCTATCAGCGCTGGATAACGTGCGAGTCCAAAACACTTGCAAGGACACTTGCAGGGATATCATGAGCACCTGGTTACAGATGCATGTGTACTGTGATATGAAGAATATTGTGCACAGTACACGGTTATAATTGTGTCTCATGAATGAAACTCAATATGATGTCCATCTTGTTAGAAATAGCCCTTAGATATTACTGAAGAATAAATGGTAATCTAACGATAAACGGTAATGCATGAAACTTAATATTATGTCTCATGCATGTGTAGTGTGATACGAACAGTTGGTCCACCATGTGTTAAAAATGAACGGAAGCCTGTGTATTAATGGTAATCTAACGGTAATTCAGGTCTAAATTCGGGCTCATCTACACCCGATGAAGAATAAATTTAAAAAAAGTAAAAGAAAAACTGAATTTTTTGGCTTAGATGCGTTAGTGCATAAAGAGCGTTAAAATTTCGTAGTGTTTGGACATTCAAGGAGCTATAGAAAAAATATCGGGCCTAAACAATGTATATTTTCAAAGTTTCTTTCACAGACATTCTTTTTTGCCACGACCACCCTAAATAATTTTGCACGCACATCATGCATTTGAGTATCTAGGGTTACTATTTTAATTGATTATTGTTTGCACCTGGGCACCGAATCGCTGCACTTTACCTATACTTTCTCGATTTATTTCATTGTAAATCATTGTAACTACTTCATCCGTTCGAGCTTGTAAGACCCAAACATGCTATTAAAAATAGAACATTAATTTGATTAATAGAATATTAGTTGTATGTGTGCCACAAAAATCATATCATTAAATTTAGATTCAAAATTATACTTTGTGTAACATTGATTGTCAGATTAATGATAATTTTTTTCAGAAAAGAAATAAATGCATGCCTTACAAACCCAAACAAAGGGTGTAGCATAGGCAGAAAAAACAACAATGTAAAACATGTGTACGATAATACCAGGAGGGTATACACTTTACAGCACAATATTCGTACAAAAGCGGTAGGCAACGGACTTAATGATCAATCCGACAGTAGAAACAAACGTGATCGATGTCCTTGGGCGTGTAGTGGCCTCTGGCTTGTGATGATCAACCAGCACGAGTACCACATATGTAGGTAGCATAGCATAGGAGTACGCTTCGTCATCACGTCCCGGCCAGTTCGGGGGCCCCATCCGTCGGTTGGGAAGGAAGGGAAGGAAGACAACAAGGCGCCAGCTAATACATTTTGTTCAGGGTGGCCAGCGTGCAGTGGCATTGCTGTACCCGCGGCTCCCTTCCATTTGTGCACCATTCCGGGGATTCCATCGGGCTACAGGCCCATTGACTAGGTACAGGAGCAATGGGCTTATTTGGACCCTGTCAAAGTTAGCCCACCTGCCCGCCTTGATCATTCCATTTGGAAAGCAGCAAGGCAACTCTAGCAGTATAGTCCTACTGTTTACACTGGGGAAATTACTTTGATTTCTGTCGTTTCTTTGGCTAGCTTTGGTTTCACCTTTTTTGCTGTAAAGGTATTATGGGCTTTGTATGGATGCATGGCCTGGTACACTTTTCTTTTTTGGTTTACCTGAGATGAGATGAGATGAGACGAGAGAAAGGGGGTGGCAGGGCAGGTGGGTGAAGTGTGGAAGGAAGCTGGGAAAGAGGAAAGGACAAGACGCTTTGTCCCGTCGATGATGCGATGCTGGTAACAGAAAAGATGATTGACGAATTTGTCAACTAGCAATGCATGCGCGCGCTCGAGCGGTAGGGCTTTCCCTCGTGTCTCCATGCCACGGTGCTAGTACCGTAGTACTAGTGCACTCACTGTTACCTTTTTTTTTCTTCTGTCGAAAGTATTAGTACTGTTTGTTTGTAATGAGAGTACGTTTTGTCACTGGTCTACCAGCCGTAATGAATGCCGCTGCGTACTTGCCTCGTCGCGACGCAATCACGGGCCGGGGCGTTTGTTTATGTTCGTGTAGGAGTACATGCATATCCGGCGCCTAATCAACCACCCTGGCGCTTAATTAAGCGCGCGTCTGGTCGGGGTCGGGTCGCGTCTAATTAATCCGGTCGCCGACGTAGCTAGACGTCCACCCGGGAGCCAGCTGTAGAGAGACCCTCGCCCGCTCCCGCTGCGGCTGCTGACACGTACTGTATGTACGTATACGCGTCTGTGGCTCGCGCCATACACACGCCACCGCCTGCTCCTCCCCTCTCTCTCTTCCTCTCTCAAAGAACGGATGGAAACAAGACCGCCATGGCGCCATGGCTGGTGTGGCAGCTACGCTCTTAAAGTCTCAAGCCGGCGCCATGGTCAAGTCAGGCAAGCAAGAAAAAGAAGAGGTCTCCGTATGGTTAGCTTCATCAGGTAGCTAGCGTTCGGTAGTTTACTGGTGGCTTAAGAGAAGTAATTAAGGATCGAAACGAACATAGCAAGCTAGCTAACTAATCACTGCATCATGCTTCGTGAGGTTCTTTGGATTAAAAGAGAGGCCGGCCGGGGTCTTACCTGCAGAGGCACTCTGATCAACGCCGGCGAGAGGGTGCGGAAGCTCTATCTCCACTTCTCCAGCTTCGGGACTCGACTCCACCGGCAGTGGCGGGCCGCGACGGCAGCTCGCTCCGGCGCCTCCTCGCCGTTTGTGTTTGGAGCCGGAGAGACCTGGAGAAGAGGAGCGAGACTGGAAGGGAAAGGAACAAGGGTTATGGGGGGTTTAAGGAAGGAGTGGGGAGAGAGGGGCCGGCCTGGGACATTTGGGGATCAGGGAGGCCCTGAGCATTTATATATACAGAGGAAGAGAGACGCGGGCAGGGAGCGGGTGGTGGCCAGCGGCAGCGGCCGCGTACGCTGCAGATAGATATAGATAGATTTCTCTCTTCTTTATTTTTTGAGAATAGATAGATAGATTTCTCTTTTTCTAAGACAAGGAAGGAAAAGGATGCTTTATTAGAACAGCGGCGCGCTATCTGTCCGACCGAGCGTGACGACGGACGGGCGTTGCGGAAATGGATTCTCCCACGAAATCCTCCGGCGCACGTCCCGGACCGCACCAAGCAAAGCGAAAAGGCCGCGGAAAAGGTGACGTGGAGCCGGTGGAGAATGGCGCGGCTGCGTGCGCCTAGCAGATTGTTTGTTGGCCTCACTTTCCATGACAGCTAATATCCAGAGGAGGGATGGGATGGGGCCAAAGGCGTGACCGGGGGAGAGGGGCGCAGCAGGAGAGGACAGGGCTCGGGGGGTGACGCCATTTGCCTGCCCAGCCCACAGAGAGGGACGGGGACAAACGGGCCCGTCTCTTTGCTCGGGCCGCGCTCGCCTTGCGGTGCGGTGCGGTGCCGTGCCGCGCCGCGCAGCGGAGGACGTGCGGCGTGGGGGCGCCGTGCGGGTGACATTTGTGCGGGGCTGCATGCGCCGAAAGGGACGGCCATCGCCAGCCACCGGGTGTGCGTTTTTCTTTCTGCATGCACCGCGGGCGGGATCGTCGACCGGCGACTTGTCCACGTCCGGGGTAGGGTAGAATACCGCCGGGCTGGGGTATGCGACGCAGTACAGCGATGTGTATACAGCCTGGTGGTGCCTTCCGTCGACAAGAAAAATACGTAGGGGATAGGTGTGTAGACGTGCGGTAGCTGCTAGCAGGCGTTGCGTGCCGCTCTTGGCAAAGCTGCGGCGCCTACGCGTATTGCCGCATTTAGCAAGTTGGAATGGCTCCGGAAAGAAAAGAGGGTCACGTGTATTGTTGCCTTTTCTCTTCTATATATATGAATATTTCCCTGGTTTTCCCGGGTTTATTTCAACTTCTCTACTCACTCCCCTAGAAAGAAGGCATGTCAATTTTGTCTGGAGTCAAACGACCCAAAGGTTAACAAAGTTTCTAAGAAAGAATACCAAGAACTACACATATCAAATTAATATCGTTGGGTAATGAACAGAATATATTCCCGTAATATCTTAGTTATATGTAGTATTTGTAAGTGTTGATGATTTTTCATATAAACTTGATCAACTTGATCATACTATCCATTGTTTGACTTCAAACAAAAGTTTATGTTCCTGAGAGGGAAGGAGTGTATTGTCACACCACAGATTTTTCCTAAATCTGGTATGTTCAAAATTTCATAGGGAATTCAAAAAATTCTAGTAAACACCCAACCCAAGAATGCATAGGATTGCTTGTGATTGACCTTGATTTGCATGATTGTTGTTTGATTGTCTGCTTAGGAAGGGTTAAAAGCCTAATGCAACTAGTTGAGACCTAGCCAGACTTTGGTTGAAATCAAATCATTTTGAAATATTATTTAGGCATAAAGCTATCCTTAGTAAGTCCCAAGTAATATTCAAGCCAAAATGATTTTCCTAACAACTGAATTGAATTTATCTTGAAATCAATTCAAAGGTCAAGGGAAATTATTAAAGAAGGGCTTTCCAATTATTTGGCAGGGGAGTGAATTTCATAAGTCCAATTAATGAGTTTAACCTTTTGCCAATTTTTCAAATTGGATTTGAAACACATTTGATTTTGAAACCAAATTCAAATTAAAAGGGAAACAAATGTGTGTAACTATTTGTCCAAAATGCCCAAACAAAAGGTTCAGTTGCTTAGGAATATCAAGATATATTTTAGAGCACTTTTGCTTTTGGAATAAAATTCAAATTCTCAACAGATTTGAATTTAGAAAGAAACAAAAAAAGAGAAAAAGACAACCGAAAATAGAAAAAAATAAAAGAAAAAGAAAAGGGCCTAGCCAGCCAAGCTGGCCCAGCAGCGATCCAGCCTAGCCAGCCCCCGCTCTATCTCCCCATCTCGCTAACGTGCGGGGCTCGCACGTCAGGGTCGTCCCTCACCTCTGGAAACCGCCCGCGTGCACGATCCCGCCCACGGCCGAGTGCACACACTCGCACGATCCCCACTCCGCAAGTTGTTGGGGATCTCCCCCCCGGAGGAGACCCGACATAGTGTAACCCAGTTCTTGAGCCTGTATGCTCTAGGAGTCACACCACTTCCGGGTCACAGAGAAGCTAAACCAGAAGAAAGATTGAAGGCCCAAAATGAGACCTGACCTCAGGATGCCGGCTCTCACATGAGCCCTACGAGCTGACTCACGAAGAGGCCTAGGAGATAGACTTTTCTAACTTGGAGGGCAAGATTATTATGAGATAGAGTAGGATACAAGGTGAGAGTATGACCCGGAATCATCAGTAACACAAGACCCTACTGTTATATAAAGATAAGATCTTGGGAGATAGAGGGACAGGTTACAACCTCTCGAAAGCTAGGTAGCGAAAGCAAACCCTTGTAATCGAGATCATCATCAATAGCAATCAAGCAGGAGTAGGTTTTTACCTCCACCGTGAGGGGCCGAACCTAGGTAAACTTGAGTCCCTCATCTCCGATGAACCCCGTGAAGGAAATATGCCCTAGAGGCAACAATAAAGTTGTTATTTATATTTCTTTATATCATGATAAATGTTTATTATTCATGCTAGAATTGTATTAACCGGAAACTTAGTACATGTGTGAATACATATACAAACAGAGTGTCACTAGTATGCCTCTACTTGACTAGCTCGTTAATCAAAGATGGTTAAGTTTCCTAACCATAGACATGAGTTGTCACTTGATAAATGGGATCACATCATTAGAGAATGATGTGATTGACATGACTCATCCGTTATCTTAGCACTATGATCGTTTAGTTTATTGCTATTACTTTCTCCATAACTTATACATGTTCCTATGACTATGAGATTATGCAACTCTCGAATACCAGAGGAACACTTAGTGTGCTATCAAACATCAGAACATAACTGGGTGATTATAAAGATGCTCTACATGTGTCTTCAATGGTGTTTGTTGAGTTGGCATAGATCGAGATTAGGATTTGTCACTCTGATTGTCGGAGAGGTATCTCTGGGCCCTCTCGGTAATGCACATCACTATAAGCCTTGCAAGCAATGTGAATAATGAGTTAGTTACGGGATGTTGCATTACAGAACGAGTAAAGAGACTTGCCAGTAATGAGATTGAACTAGGTATGATGATACCGACGATCGAATCTCGGGCAAGTAACATACCGATGACAAAGGAAACAACGTATGTTGTTATGCGGTTTGACCGATAAAGATCTTCATAGAATATGTGGGAGCCAATATGAACATCCAGGTTCCGCTATTGGTTATTGACCGGAGATGAGTCTCGGTCATGTCTACATAGTTCTCGAACCCGTAGGGTCCGCATGCTTAACGTTCGATGACGATCGGTATTATGAGTTTATGTGTTTTCATGTACCGAAGGTAGTTCCTAGTCCCGGATGAGATCACGGACATGACGAGGAGTCTCGAAATGGTCGAGACATAAATATTGATATATTGCAAGATTATATTCAGACACCGGAATAGTTCTGAAGTGTATTGGGTATTTTCCGGAGTACCAGGGGGTTACCGGAACCCCACGGGGGGTTATTGGGCCTCATGGGCCTATTGGTGGAAGAGAGGAGGCAGTCCAAGGCAGGGCGCCCCCTAGCCCAAACCGAATTGGACTAGGGGGTCGGCCCCCTTTCCTTCTCTCCTCCCTCACCTTGCCCCTTCTCGTTGTTGGAATAGGAAGGGGGGGGGGGCGAATCCTACTTGGAGTAGGATTGCCCCGCATGGCGCGCCTCCTCCCCTTGGACGGCCTCCTCCTCCCTCCCCCTTTATATAGGTGGGAGGGGGGCACCCTAAAGATAGACCAAAGTTTCTCTTAACCGTGTGCGGTGCCCCCCTCCACAGAAACACACCTCGGTCATATCGTCGTAGTGCTTAGGCGAAGCCCTGCGTCGGTAACTTCATCATCACCGTCACCACGCCGTTGTGCTGACGAAACTCTCCCTCGGCCTCAGCTGGATCAAGATTTCGAGGAATGTCACCGAGCTGAACATGTGTAGATCGCGGAGGTGCCGTATGTTCGGTACTTGATCGGTTGGATTGCGAAGACGTTCGACTACATCAACCGCGTTGCTTAACGCTTGCGCTTTCGGTCTACGAGGGTACATAGACACACTCTCCCCTCTCGTTGCTATGCATCTCCTAGATAGATCTTGCGTGATCTTAGGAATTTTTTTGAAATACTACGTTCCCCAACAGTGGCATCCGAGCCAGGTCTATGCGTAGATGTTATATGCACGAGTAGAACACAAAGGAGTCGTGGGCATGGGTATATACATATTGCTTGTCGTCACTAGTTGTTTCTTGATTCAGCAGTATTGTTGGATGAAGCGGCCCGGACCGACATTACATGACCGCGTTCATGAGACTGGTTCTACCGACGTGCTTTGCACACAGGTGGCTGGCAGGTGTTAGTTTCTCCAACTTTAGTTGAATCAGATTCAATGAACAGGGTTCTTTCTGAAGATCAAAAAGCAATTACTATACCGGGTTGTGGTTTTTGATGCGTAGGTAAGAACGGTTCTTGCTAAGCCCATAGCAGCCACGTAAAACTTGCAACAACAAAGTAGAGGACGTCTAACTTGTTTTTACAGGGCATGTTGTGATGTGATATGGTCAAGACGTGATTATATAAATTGTTGTATGAGATGATCATGTTTTGTAACACAGTTATCGGCAACTGGCAGGAGCCATATGGTTGTCACTTTATTGTATGAAATGCAATCGCCATGTAATTGCTTTACTTTATCACTAAGTGGTAGCGATAGTCGTGGAAGCAATAGTTGGCGAGACGACAACAATGCTACGATGGAGATCAAGGTGTCAAGTCGGTGACGATGGTGATCATGATGGTGTTTTGGAGATGGAGATCAAAGGCACAAAATGATGATGGCCATATCATATCACTTATATTGATTGCATGTGATGTTTATCCTTTATGCATCTTATTTTGCTTTGTACTATGATAGCATTAGAAGATGATCTCTCACTAAATTTCAAGGTATAAGTGTTCTCCCTGAGTATGCACTGTTGCTATAGTTCGTCGTGCCGAGACACCACGTGATGATCGGGTGTGATAAGCTCTACGTTCACATACAACGGGTGCAAGCCAGTTTTACACACACAGAATACTCGGGTTAAACTTGACGAGCCTAGCATATGCAGATATGGCCTCGGAACACTGAGATCGAAAGGTCGAGCGTGAATCATATAGTAGATATGATCAACATAGTGATGTTCACCATTGAAAACTACTCTATCTCACATGATGATCGGACATGGTTTAGTTGATATGGATCACGTGATCACTTACATGATTAGAGGGATGTCTATCTAAGTGGGAGTTCTTAAGAAATATGATTAATTGAACTTTAATTTATCATGAACTTAGTACCTGATAATATTTTGCATGTCTATGTTATTGTAGATAAATGGCCCGTGCTGTTGTTCCGTTGAATTTTAATGCATTCCTAGGAAAGCTAAGTTGAAAGATGATGGTAGCAACTACACGTACTGAGTCCGTAACTTGAGGATTATCCTCATTGCTGCACAGAAGAATTACGTCCTGGAAGCACCGCTAGGTGCCAAACCCGCTGCAGGAGCAGCTCCAGATGTTATGAACACCTGGCAGAGCAAAGCTGATGACTACTCGATAGTTCAGTGTGCCATGCTTTATGGCTTAGAACCGGGACTTCAAGGATGTTTTGAACGTCATGGAGCATATGAGATGTTCCAGGAGTTGAAGTTAATATTTCAAGAAAATGCCCGGATTGAGAGATATGAAGTCTCCAATAAGTTCTACAGCTGCAAAATGGAGGAGAACAGTTCTGTCAGTGAGCACATACTCAGAATGTCTGGGTACCACAATCACTTGACTCAGCTGGGAGTTAATCTTGTGGTTGATAGTGTCATTGACAGAGTTCTTCAATCACTACCACCAAGCTACAAAAGCTTCATGATGAACTATAATATGCAAGGGATGGATAAGACAATTCCCGAGCTCTTCGCGATGCTAAAGGCTGCAGAGGTAGAAATCAAGAAGGAGCATCAAGTGTTGATGGTCAACAAGACCACCAGTTTCAAGAAGAAGGGTAAAGGGAAGAAGGGTCAAGAAGAATGACAAACAAGTTGCTGCTCAAGTGAAGAAGCCCAAGTCTGGACCTAAGCCTGAGACTGAGTGCTTCTACTGCAAAGGGACTGGTCACTGGAAGCGGAACTACCCCAAGTATTTGGCGGATAAGAAGGATGGCAAAGTGAAAGGTATATTTGATATACATGTTATTGATGTGTACCTTACTAATGCTCGTAGTAGCGCCTGAGTATTTGATACTGGTTCTGTTGCTAATATTTGCAACTCGAAACAGGGGCTATGGATTAAGCGAAGATTGGCTAAGGATGAGGTGACAATGCGCGTGGGAAATGGTTCCAAAGTTGATGTGATCGCCGTCGGCACGCTACCTCTACATCTACCTTCGGGGTTAGTTTTAGACCTGAATAATTGTTATTTGGTGCCAGCGTTAAGCATGAACATTATATCTGGATCTTGTTTGATGCGAGACGATTATTCATTTAAATCGGAGAATAATGGTTGTTCTATTTATATGGGTAATATCTTTTATGGTCATGCACCCTTGATGAGCGGTCTATTTTTAGTAAATCTTGATAGTAGTGATACACATACACATAGTATTGAAGCCAAAAGATATAAGTTTAATAATGATAGTGCAACTTATTTTTGGCACTGATGTTCTTGATAAAGTTTTGAAGAAGTTCAAAATGGATCAAGCAAAGAAAGGGTTCTTGCCTGTGTTACAAGGTGTGAAGTTGAGTCAGACTCAATTCCCGACCACCGTAGAAGATAGAGAGAAAATGAAAGTCATTCCCTATGCCTCAGCCATAGGTTCTATCATGTATGCAATGCTATGTACCAGACCTGATGTGTGCCTTGCTATTAGTTTAGCAGGGAGGTACCAGAGTAATCTAGGAGTGGATCACTGGACAGCGGTCAAGAACATCCTGAAATACCTGAAAAGGAATAAGGGTATGTTTCTCATTTATGGAGGTGACAAAGAGCTCGTCGTAAACGGTTACGTCGATGCAAGCTTTGACACTGATCCGGATGACTCTAAGTCACAAACCGGATATGTCATGGAGTTGACACGGCAGATGTCCTAGAGCAAGGACTTAGTCGTAGGGCCATCGCACTAGGAAGCTTAAAGGGGTTGATCGGGACAAAGGACACACGAGAGAGTTTTTATACTAGTTCGGCCCCTTACGATGAAGGTAAAATCCTACATCTAGTTGGGATTGGTATTGCTGAGGTTTCGATCTCCAAGAGGCTCAACTCGCCGGCTTGGTTATCGACTTGGTTGTTTCTTACCCTAAACCGCCACCGGGTCGTCCCCTTATATACACGGGTTGACGCCTAGTGGCCTACAGAGTCCCGGCCGGCTCATAATCGTGTCCGGCTTGGTGACTTCCCTTACATGCCTTTCTTTACAAGTCTTTCCTTACATACGGCGGTTTACAATATCAGGCCTTAAGCCGGCCCCAGGCCTTTGGGCCTTATGTACATTTAGTAAACTATCATCTTGAATGTTTATCGGGCTTCTTATGTAACCCGCCATTAGGGCTGACCCGGCCCCTCCTGGGCGGGTCATACTAGTAGTAATATCCCCAACATTAGGCCCCAGGTTGACTTTGAACTTTGTTCTCTGTCAATCTTCAATACTTAGGTGGAATCCATCCTTTGTCTGGAAACTTCTATAACCCGCCGTGACGTCATCTTCTGAAAACACAAAAAACCTTCATGACGTCATCTTCCAACGGATCTTTCATTTTTAATGCCTTCCAAGAATCGAGGCGTCAGTTTATTTGGATAATCATTATTCGGGTCTCCTTGATTTTCGCGCCCGCCTGTTCGCGCACTCCCTTATAAATAAGTACAACTTAGGTCTTTTTCATTTCCCCCCTTCTGTCGTCTTCCTCCTCTCACTGCTTCGCTGCCACTCGAGCTCTGCCGCCGCCGCCGTCGCAGATCTCCTCGTCTTCTCCACCTCAGGCCGCTGCATCGACCTGACTTGTCCAGAGAAACGTGACGAACCTTTGCAGCGAATCCGCACCCGTAAGTCTTGCCTTCTCAAACTTTTTAGATCTGCATTAGGGCTTTGCGAGTTCATCGGTGTTCTTCATGAACTTTCCTGGTAGTTCTTCCTCCGCAGCCTCTAGGGATCCAAAAAGGAAATATAACTCGCGCAGTAGTTGTTTGGCGTCCATTTTTTGTAGCCGTAGATCCCTTTTTTTGTATAGATGCTTCGTTATAGCTGATGAACCCATATGTACTAGATATTTAGGTCTAGAATATTTTTCTTTTCAGAACAGCCATTTGATCCAAAATAATAATGACAGCTTGGTAAAACTTGTTTATGCCAACACTTAGTTGAATCTACTTTCTGAGAAAATCTGTAGTCATGGCGGCTTACCGCTCCGGCTTTCTTTTCCCCATATGTCATTAGCCCTTAGTTAAACCGCCATTACTTGTTTTATATCTGACCGTAAACTGAACCGGCATGTTGTTATTTCTTTTTCAGTTCTTTGCACATCATGCCGTCAAAGACACCCACCGTTTGTAACTGGGTCCCCTCATCCGTAACTGAGGAACAGTTAAAAGAGTTCTTCCTCATTGGGTTTCTGCCTTCAAAAAATGTCATGTCTTATCGTGCTCCTGACCTGGAGGAAGAACGCCCCAACCCAAAAGATGGAGAAGTGATTGTCTTCACTGACCACATGAACCGTGGCTTCTCACCGCCCGGTTCAAAATTCTTCAGAGAGGTCCTTCATTTTTTCAAACTCCATCCTCAGGACCTTGGACCCAATTCCATCTCTAACATTTGTAACTTCCAAGTACTCTGTGAGGTGTATCTTCAGCAAGTGCCGACCGTAGAGCTGTTTAGGGAGTACTTTTATCTGAACTGGCATAATGAATGCACCAATGGTTCTAGCTTAGAACTTGGAGGCATCTCAATTCAGCGCCGTCAGGGTGCTGTCTTCCCTCTCATCGTCTTACCAAGTCACCCAAAGGACTGGAACCAAACTTGGTTTTATTGTCAGGATATTTCTCCAGTAAACGAGAAGCCGCTACCGGGTTACCGCCCTGGTCGTCTTGACTCCAAGTTCACCCTCCCAGATAAGCTCACCGTTGCTGAACGCAAGAGGCTGCTTCCATCCATCAGAAGAATCAACGCTTTGTTGGGCAATGGTTTAACCGGAGTAGATCTGACCCGCTACTGGATCTCATGGTGGGTTATTCCATTAAGCCGTCGATCCAAACTGATGTATGAATATGGCGGAAGCCCGGACGACTCTCTTCGTCACAGCCCAGTTGAACTCACCGAAGAAGACATTGTTTCAATGTCAACCCTTTTTGGTGAATGGGAAATATGAAGACTGCAACATTGTTGGGTTAAATCCCTTCTGCAAGCTTAACCCGGTACCAGAAGTAAGTATATTCTGATCTCTTTTCCTTTGTGTTTTGCCCAGCTATTATTGCTTTAGCACTGATCTTTCTTCTTGTCTTTGCAGGCCAATTCTGATTTTTGGAAAGTCAAATATGATCACGAGGCTGCTAAGAAGGCGAAAGCCGCTGCCATGAACACCAAAAAGTCGAAGAAGAAAAAGAAAACCACTGCTGAAGATTTAATGAAACTTGATGATATGTCTGACTCAGAGGTAGCCCTTGATTCCCTTGGCCAATTTTTTTAACAATCTTATTGACACTGATCCTTACTAGGATGACACTAGGGCCAGTCAGGCCGGGGAAGCAGAGGTAACTATCATTTCCTCCGACTCAGAGCCCTTACCAAGACACAGAGTTCGACGAGTGATCCGTAAAGTAAGGTTTTCTAACCCCTTAGCTCACTTGGATCCCAACTTTCATTTGAAAAAATAGCAACATGAAAGCCGCCTTGAAGCTGGGATTGAAGACGAACCTGCTGTCGTCCTTCAACAGACCCCTCGGAAACGTCCGAACGAGGTTTACTTATTGCTATCTTTAACTTGCTTTAATGAATCCTGCTCCTCATATTTCTTTTAACTCTTTTCTTTTATTCTTTCAGGAGGTGTCTCATTCCTCAGGAGACTCATCTCAAACACAATTCCCGGCTTTCAAGACTGCACCTGGGTAATCAGAAATCCTCTTTTCTTCCGGGTCGCTCAATTGTATCTTGATGCTGACAATCCTGCAATATTTTTTCCTTAGCGGCCAGGCTAAATCCAAGAAGGCGAAGGCAGCAAAACCGGTGGAAGACCCGCCAGTGCTAGCATCTGACCCGGCTAGGCCGCCTTCTCCATTAACTGACACCCCAGAAGACCCGCCTATTGTTAATGAAGCAAATCCTCTGGAGCCGTCTCTTGACGAAGCCACTATAAATCCTTCTACAGCTGGACCGTCAAGCTCAACCGACCCGCCGTCTCCACGTGCTCAAGATATTCAAATTACTGGGAGCCGCTTTGTTGATCTGGGGAACCCAACGGTGTTGGCTCGGTGCACAGCTAAGCAAGAAGCATTGGAGAGGCAGAAGGTTCGCTTTGATGTTGCCAACTATGACCGTCTCAATGCTAGTGATATCTTATCCTGCTATCTCAGTCATGTACACTCCAATCGTGAGTCTGAGATCGAGATGGTCAAGCAGCTTCAGTTGAAGTATGAGGTACGTTGTTTCTAGTTTACCAATATTCCTTCAGCCCCCAAGTCTTCAGATTATGAGAGAAACGGAATAACCTATAGACTTAAAATATAGGCCGAGACTTTTACCTCTAAATCTTTGCCTGATATCGATAGAACAAAACTTCACCCATAGTCCCCAAGGACTGGTTTATTTTGATCATTAATGAATCGGTACTTTAGAATTTAAAACCATCTGCAAAGTACTTAACACTCCGGTTTAACCTTGATAAACTTGCTGAACTGCGTACATTAGCCCCAAGTGCCAAGTGCTGTTACTTTGTAAAGGACTTGGGACTTCAAATATGTTGGTAGAATCGTAAAAATTTGATTTGGCATACATTAGCCCCCAAGTGTCAAGTGGTTTATTCGTAAAGTACTTGGGACTTGAATCTTGAATTTAAATACTGGAATTTGAAACCAAGTCTTGACTTATCTGAACGTTTCACAGAATGCATTGTCTGAATTGAATTCTCAATTATTGGACGCAAAGACCCGGCTAGCAAGTCAAGAGTCCGAAATCAAATCTTCCACTTCCAAACTGCAAATGAGCCTTTCTGCAACGAAAAATTTGAAGACCAGCTTTGCTACCAAGGAGAAGGCTTGGGAAAATGAGAAAACACTCCTGACCCGACGAGCTGAGACAGCCGAAACAGCTCTGAAAGAAATTTCAACAGAGCTGAACAGTTTGAAGGGTCGGGTGTCTCAGATGGTTGCTGCTATCTTTGGTAAGCTGCCTGAGTTGACCTTTCGTATATTTGCCAAACCGGAATATGATCCGCCAACTTACTCTGTTAAAAATATATGCAGGTCCGCAAAGTAAAAATCTGAGCCAAGACCCGTTGATTAAACTGAAGGCAGTATACACCATAGTTGAACAATTGTACATTGGTGCACAACGGGCTCTGGCCGCTATCGCTCCTGCAAATCAAGGACCCAACCGGCTTAGCGATGTCCTGAAGAAGCTGTCCATCCTTCCTGCTAGATTCCAAGAAGTAAAACGCTCCTGCGTGAGCCGGAGCTTTGACTGTCCTAAGCCGCTCCAAGGCTTGGGTGCTAGACGTAGACCCGGCGGACATAGCCAGAGGTTACCCTACCGTGAAGGAGGACGGGTCTCCGTTTGATCAGGATGATTTCATAGCATGTGTACGCGAAGTCCGGCCTCAGGCGACTAGTCTTGGAGATGACACCAATGTTGACAAGTACCAGCCGGGTTTTGATAGTGAAAATAAGAAGATGGCCACTCCTTCAAACAAAGTAGTAGATCTGATCCCACCTGTGAGAGAAGATACCTTTGCCCCGGAAATTGACCCGGTCGGCCTTGACGACGAAGCCGAATTTGTCGCCATGAACGGCTTTGATTGGTCAAAATCCAACTTCCAGCAAACAGAAGGTGGTGAATCGGCGAGGGATGCACGATGATCATCTTCATAGGCTTATAAAGCCTTGTAATAACTTTAGTTGCTAAAACACCGCATGTTTTCTTATGCCGTCGTGCATAAAAATACTTCTATGTGAATCTGCTTCCAGATGTCAATGTATGCATCGTTTAATGTTTGTCTCTGCAATATTTGAACTCTGTTTCTGTGAATATAAGAAAAAGACTGGCAAGGCGCTCTAGAACCAAACGGGCTTAGACACCCTAATTCACAGCCAATATATTTACCTCAATAAAGAACAGAGACAAATATAAAGAAAGGATAAGTGTTAATACGAATTTTTGAGCTAACGCAGCGGGTAAGCGCGTATAAGTAAAAATCATACCTTGTCCTTGTTGATCCTTAGATCGCCGGGTTTAATAATCTGGGTGGTGAACTTGATAATTCAATATGTATGAAACATTAATACGTCTTGAATACTCAATTATCATCATATCTTAGTAGCTCGTACCTTTGGATCCTTGAGCCACCGGCTTGAATAACCCGGGCGGCTGTGTTGTTCAATAATTGAGCCGGTGAAGAAAACCAAGCTATCTTATTTGTAATATTGAAACAGCAAAAGCTAAAAGGCAAGCAACAGATAATAAACATAATTTTAACTATGTATTCAAAAAGCTGGGGGTTTCTGATTCGAATACAATCAGTAAACCGGACCAAAGGGGTTAAGGTAAGGTTCGAATACGACCATATAGCCCCCAGTGGCTTTGGCATTGCGCCGATCAAGAGGGTACCGACAGCTATGTTCTCTTTGGTTCGAATACGACCTATGTTTGAACAGGAAGCCCCCAAATGACCTTGAGAGGTTTTTAACGACCCTGATTCGAATACGATCCAAGTCGGACTCAAAATGGGTTAAGCTATGATTCGGATACGATCAAGAAGCCCCCAAGTGAGTTTGGCCTTGAGCCGATCAAGAGGGTTACGACAGCTATGTTCTCTTTGGTCTGAATACGACCTCTGTTTGAACAGGAAGCCCCCAAGTGACCTTGAGATTTGCAGCTAGATTCGGATACGATCATAAGCCGGACCAAAAAGGTTAAACTTGATTCAAATATGATCAGCTCCTTAATAGTCATTTGTTAGTAAGAAATAATAAAGATGTATAATCTGTGAAAAGAAAAGAGACCGATGGTCTTACTTTATTGCTTATCATAGTATATACAACGTGCACATATGTACATGTTGAGAGCCGGTGGCTCAGGTGTAATATGGCCGAAGTTGAGCAATGTTCCATGGCCGGCGGGTCTCCTCTTCCGACTTACGTGAGTCTGCATGCTCTCGAACGTCAATGAGGTAGCATGACCCATTGTTTAAATTTTTACTGACCACAAAAGGTCCTTCCCAAGGTGGGGATAACTTGTGTGCATCTGAAAGATCCTGGATGAGCCGGAGCACCAAGTCGCCTTCCTAAAAAGTCCTGGACTTGACCCGGTGGCTGTGATAACGACGTAGGTGTTGGGGAACGTAGCAGAATTTTAAAATTTTCTACGCATCACCAAGATCAATCTATGGAGTCATCTAGCAACGAGGGAGAGGGGAGTGCATCTACATACCCTTGTAGATCGCTAAGCGGAAGCGTTCAAGTGAACGGGGTTGATGGAGTCGTACTCGTCGTGATCCAAATCACCGATGATCCTAGTGCCGAACGGACGGCACCTCCATGTTCAACACACGTACAGCCCAAGGACGTCTCCTCCTTCTTGATCCAGCAAGGGGAGAGGAGAAGTTGAGGGAAAACTCCGACAGCACGACGGCATGGTGGTGATGCAGCTCGTGGTTCTCCGGCAGGGCTTCGCCAAGCACTATGGAGGAGGACGAGGTGTTGGAGGAGGGAGAGGGCTGCGCCAGGGGAAGGGTGCGGCTGCCCTCTCTCTCCCTCACTATATATAGGGGGAAGGGAGGAGGGGGAGGCGCCCTAGGGTTCCCTAGGGGAGGGGCGGCGGCCACAGGGGAAACCCTAGATGGGTTTGGGCGCCCCCACCCCTTAGGAAACTTGCCCCCCAAGCCGGGAGGGGCGGCTGCCCTAGGGGTGGCGCCCCCACCTCTCCTGGTTACGTGAGATGGGGTGGGAGGGGCGCTCAGCCCCTTAGTGGGCTGATGTGCCCTCTCCCCTTGGCCCATAAGGCCCCCCAACGCTTGCCGGGGCCTCCGAAACCCCTTTCGGACACGCTGGTCATCACCTGGTACCCCCGGAACAATTCCGGACTCCAATACCCTTTGTCCAATATACCGATCTTCACCTCCGGACCATTCCAGAGCTCCTCGTCATGTCCGGGATCTCATCCAGGACTCCGAACAACCTTCGGTAACCACATACTATTTCCCATAACAACTCTAGCGTCACCGAACCTTAAGTGTGTAGACCCTACGGGTTCGGGAACCATGCAGACATGACCGAGACAACTCTCCGGCCAATAACCAACAGCGGGATCTGGATACCCATGTTGGCTCCCACATGTTCCACGATGATTGAGGGATTCCTGGATTAGGGGGTGTTCGGATAGCCGAACTATACCTTCAGCCGGACTCCTGGACTATGAAGATACAAGATTGAAGACTTCGTCCCGTGTCCGGAAGGGACTTTCCTTGGCGTGGAAGGCAAGCTTGGCGATACAGATATTCAGATCTCCTACCATTGTAACCGACTCTATGTAACCCTAACCCTATCCGGAGGGTTTTAGTCCGTAGGACAACATACACATCAACAATCATACCATAGGCTAGCTTCTAGGGTTTAGCCTCTCTGATCTTGTGGTAGATCTACTCTTGTACTACCCATATCATCAATATTAATCAAGCAGGACGTAGGGTTTTACCTCCATCGAGGGGGCCCGAACCTGGGTAAAACTCCGTATCCCTTGCCTCCTGTTACCATCCGGCCTAGACGCACAGTTCAGGACCCCCTACCCGAGATCCGCCGGTTTTGACACCGACAATGATCTCATCGGATGAACCACGATGTCGAGGATTCAATCAATCCTGTATACAATTCCCTTTGCCCAGCGGTATTGTACTTGCCTGAGATTCGATCGTCGGTATCCGATACCTTGTTCAATCTCGTTACCGGCAAGTCTCTTTACTCGTTCTGTAACACATCATCCCGTGATCAACTCCTTGGTCACATTGTGCACATTATGATGATGTCCTACCGAGTGGGCCCAGAGATATCTCTCCATCACACGGAGTGACAAATCCCATTCTTGATTCGTGCCAACCCAACAGACACTTTCGGAGATACCCATAGTGTACCTTTATAGCCACCCAGTTACGTTGTGACGTTTGGTACACCCAAAGCATTCCTACGGTATCCGGGAGTTGCACAATCTCATGGTCTAAGGAAATGATACTTGACATTATAAAAGCTTTAGCATACGAACTACACGATCTTTGTGCTAGGCTTAGGATTGGGTCTTGTCCATCACATCATTCTCCCAATGATGTGATCCCGTTATCAACGACATCCAATGTCCATGGTCAGGAAACCGTAACCATCTATTGATCAACGAGCTAGTCAACTAGAGGCTTACTAGGGACATGGTGTTGTCTATGTATCCACACATGTATCTGAGTTTCCTATCAATACAATTCTAGCATGGATAATAAACGATTATCATGAACAAGGAAATATAATAATAACTAATTTATTATTGCCTCTAGGGCATATTTCCAACAGTAGGTCCTGCTGATAAATTGCTGACTGCACCGCTGCTAAGTCTCTTTCTTCATCCAATAAGTCAAGCGCATCCTGTCTGGCTTTTTCATTGTTAGCTTCAACATAAGCCGCCACACGGGGTGAGTCATGACAGATGTCACTAGGCAGCACTGCTTCTGCTCCATAAACCATGAAGAAGGGTGTGTAACCCGTAGACCTGTTGGGCGTAGTATTGATGCTCCATAACATTGAGGGTAACTCCTCTACCCAACAACCCGGCGTTTGCTGTAAAGGAACCATAAGCCGGGGTTTTAGCCCTTTCAGAATTTCCTGATTGGCTCTCTCAGCTTGACCATTGGATTGAGGATGAGCTACAGAAGAAACATCAAGGCGGATGTGCTCTCGCTGACAAAACTCTTCCATAGCCCCTGAGACAGATTAGTGCCATTGTCTGTGATAATACTGTGTGGAAAACCAAAACGGAAGATTACTTTTTTCATGAACTGAACCGTCGTGGCTGCATCACATTTACTCACAGGCTCTGCCTCAACCCACTTAGTAAACTTATCAACTGCCACTAAGAGATGTGTCTTTTTATCCTTAGACCTTTTGAAAGGTCCCACCATGTCAAGCCCCCAAACCGCAAACGGCCAAGTGATTGGAATCATCCGGAGCTCTTGAGCCGGCACATGCGCTCGTCGTGCAAATTTTTGACATCCATCACATCTACTGACCAGATCTTCTGCATCAACGTGAGCCGTCAACCAGTAAAAACCGTGACGAAACGCCTTGGCCACTAAAGATTTTGACCCGGCGTGATGACCGCAATCGCCTTCATGGATCTCACGAAGGATTTCTTGACCTTCTTCGGGGGAAACACATCGTTGAAACGCTCCGGAAACACTGCGATGAAATAAGTCTCCATCCGAAATCGTCATGGACTTAGATCGCCGGGTTATCTGCCGAGCCAAGGTCTCATCTGCTGGCAACTCTCCCCGGGTCATGTAAGCCAAGAACGGCACCGTCCAATCTGGGATGACATGAAGAGCCGCTACCAACTGCGCCTCCGGGTCAGGAACAACTAAATCTTCTTCTATGGGCAACTTGACAGAGAGGTTATGCAAAACATCCAAAAAGGTGTTGGGTGGCACCGGCTTACGCTGAGACCCTAGCCGGCTTAAAGCATCAGCCGCTTCGTTCTTTCGACGGTCGTTGTGTTCCACCTGATAACCTTTGAAATATCCTGCAACAGCATCGACCTCTCGGCGATAAGCCGCCATGAGAGGGTCTTTGGAATCCCACTTGCCAGATACCTGTTGAGCCACTAGATCTGAGTCACCAAGACATCTGACCACGCGCAAGCTCATCTCCTTTGCCACTCGCAGACCATGGAGCAAGGCTTCATACTCTGCTGCGTTGTTAGTGCATGGAAACATCAACCGTAACCCATAACAAATTTATCACCTCGTGGCGAAGTTAATACGACTCCAGCCCCCGAGCCTTCCAATTGCCTGGATCCATCAAAATGAATAGTCCAATATGTGTTGTCCGGCTTCTCTTCCGGCATCTGCATCTCTGTCCAGTCATTGATGAAGTCAACCAGGGCTTGAGACTTAATTGCAGTACGTGGAACATACTTCAACCCATGAGATCCAAGCTCAATTGCCCACTTGGCGACTCGCCCCATGGCTTCTCTGTTTTGAATAATGTCTCCCAAAGGAGCAGAGCTAACCACAGTGATTGGATGTCCCTGAAAGTAATGCTTAAGCTTCCGGCTTACCATCAATACCCCATAAACAAGCTTCTGCCAATGTGGATATCGTTGCTTAGACTCAATTAGCACTTCACTGACATAATAAACCGGCCGCTGAACCGGATGCTCTTTGCCAGCCTCCTTGCGCTCTACCACCATAGCCACACTAACCGCCCGTGAGTTGGCAGCTATGTATAACAATAGCGGCTCTTTCTCAATTGGAGCAGCCAGGACCGGCGGCTCAGCCAGTTGTGCCTTCAGATCCTCAAAAGCAGCGTTCGCAACATCGCTCCAAATAAAAACATCCGTTTTCTTCATCAACTGATACAGAGGCATAGCCTTTTCCCCTAACCGGCTTATGAACCGGCTCAAAGCAGCCACACGACCCGCTAGTCGTTGAACATCATTGACGCAGATTGGTTTGGCTAGAGATGTAATTGCCTTGATTTTTTCCGGGTTAGCTTCAATACCTCGGTTAGACACCAAAAAACCCAAGAGCTTGCCGGATGGCACCCCAAAAACACACTTGGCCGGGTTAAGCATCATCTTGTAAACCCGAAGATTATCAAAAGTCTCTTTCAGGTCTGTGACCAAGGTTTCCTCTTCCCTGGATTTCACCACTATATCATCCACATAGGCATGAACATTGCGCCCAATTTGATCGTGAAGACAATTCTGCACACACCGCTGGTAAGTCGCCTGGGCACTCTTAAGCCCAAAAGGCATAGACACATAGCAGAAAGCCCCAAAAGGAGTTATAAAAGCTGTCTTCTCTTGATCCTTGACTGCCATCTTAATCTGATGATAACCGGAATAAGCATCTAAGAAACTCAACCGTGTGCAACCCGCCGTAGCATCAATGATCTGATCAATACGGGGGAGAGCAAAAGGATCAACCAGACAAGCCTTGTTCAAATCTGTGTAATCCACACACATACGCCAGGTGCCATTCTTTTTGAGTACAAGCACCGGGTTAGCTAACCATTCTGGGTGAAAGACCTCCACAATGAACCTGGCTGCTAAGAGTCGGGCCACCTCTTCTCCGATGGCCTTGCGCCTTTCTTCATTGAACCATCGGAGAAACTGTCTGATAGGTTTGAACTTTGGATCGATATTAAGAGTGTGCTCAACGAGTTCCCTCGGGACACCCGGCATGTCTGAAGGTTTCCATGCAAAGATGTCCCGGTTCTCATGGATGAACTCGATGAGCGTGATTTCCTATTTTGGATCCAAGTTTGCGCTGATGATGAACTGTTTAGATGAATCGCCAGGCACAAAGTCAACCATCTTAGTGTCATCAGCTGATTTGAATTTTAACTCTGACTCATGCTCTATTGTTGGTTTCTTTAATGACGTCATGTCCGCCGGGTCAACATGATCTTTGTAGAATTTCAACTCCTCTGTTGCACAAACAGATTTAGCATAGGCAGCATCACCTTCTTCACATTCCAAGGCTATCTTCTGGCTCCCATGGACTGTAATGGTGCCCTTGTGACCCGGCATCTTGAGCTGCAAATATACGTAACACGGCCGAGCCATGAACTTGGCATAAGCCAGCCGCCCAAACAGAGCATGATATGGGCTTTTGATCTTAACCACTTCAAAGGTTAATTTTTCTGCTCTGGAGTCATACTCAACCCCAAAGGCTACTTCCAGCTTGATCTTACCAACTAGGTATGCCGACTTACCAGGTACCACACCATGAAAAATAGTGTTGGATTGTTTAAGATTTTTATCCGTCAATCCCATCCGGCGGAACGTCTCATAGTAGAGGATGTTGATGCTGCTGCCTCCATCCATGAGCACCTTAGTAAACTCGTACCCACCAACCTGAGGTGCTACCACCAAAGCCAAGTGATACGGATTATCAACCCGGGGCGGGTGATCCTCTCTGCTCCACACAATAGGCTGCTCTGACCAACGTAAATAACGTGGAATTGCCGGCTCAACGGCATTGACGGCCCTCTTGTGGAGTTTCTGGTCCCTCTTGCATAAACTGGTAGTAAAGACATGATACCGTCCGCTACTCAACTGCTTCGGGTTGCTTTGATAGCCAGATTGTTGCTGCTACTGATTCCCTTGGCCGTGTTGCTGATTATATCCTCCTTGGTGACCAGGATAACCCTGACCGTGAAAACCTCCTCCGCTTGAACCGGCGCCCGGGCCCTGAAAGCCGCCTCCACCCGAGCCACCGCCTGGGCCGTGACCCCCATCAAATGCATTTGAATTTTTAAATGCCCTCATGATCGTGCAATCCTTCCACAAGTGGGTGGCTGGTTTCTCCCGGGTGCCGTGTTTTGGACATGGTTCATTCAACAACTGCTCAAGGGTGGGGCCTGACCCGCCCGATCGAGGGGGTTGCCTGCCCTTGCGCCGCCGATTACCACCCTGCGCATTAGTATTAGCAACAAACTCATCAACCTTACGTTTATTACCTCCTTGATTCTCCGGGTTATGCTGGTGACCCTTGCCATTTCCGTTCTTCTTTCCCTTCATTGCCTTTTCTTCATCAGACACCGGGTCCTTGGTGGTATCAGAATCGGCATACTTGACAAGAGCTGCCATCAACGTCCCCATGTCATTACAGCCACGTTTAAGCCACCCCAACTTCTGCTTCAGAGGTTCAAAGAGGCAATTTTTCTCCAACATCAAAACTGCTGAGCCGGCATCCATCTTATCAGATGAAT
The DNA here is from genome assembly GCF_003073215.2 of Triticum urartu. Lineage (NCBI taxonomy): Eukaryota > Viridiplantae > Streptophyta > Magnoliopsida > Poales > Poaceae > Triticum > Triticum urartu. The sequence goes on along the minus strand of NC_053023.1, from coordinate 571,054,253 downwards.
GTATTATCTCCTTGACCCGGCGCACCCAATGGGTTGTAGATTCTCCATCCTCTTTCTTGCAATTGGTCAGGTCCACAATCGACATTGGCTGCTTACACGTGTCCTTAAAGTTCTCGATGAACCGTGCTTTCAACTCTGCCCATGAGCCGATAGAGTTGGGTGAAAATCCCTTCAACCAGGTCCGAGCTGTTCCATCCAACATCATGGTAAAATACTTGGCCATTGCAGCATCGCTAACCCCCAACAGCTCCATAGCCATCTCATAACTCTCAATCCAAGCCCCCGGCTGTAGGTCAGCCGTGTAATTAGGCACCTTACAAGGCCCCTTGAAATCCTTGGGCAACCGCTCATTGCGTATGGCTGGGACCAGGCAAGGTATGCCTCCTGTTCTTGTGGCCACTCCTGCCTCAACCGAGGTTGCTGGATAAGCCGGAAAGGTTTGGTGAGCCGCCTGCTCTGCTGCTATCTGAGCCGCCCGTTCCGCCTCTTGATGATTCCTCTCCTGATCCGCCAAGTTAAGGGCTCCAGCCCGCACCCGCTCATGCCTATATGGCTGGTTGTGGCATTGAGCATTACTTGACATCTCTGCAGACTCCATGTGCCTACTGTAACTCGGGCTCCGGCTTGGGCGAGGATTTGAATGATCCTGTCTCGACTGTAGGAGTATGCATCCTGCTGGGCCAAAGCTGTCTCAAGTAGCTCTCTTACCCTCCGGGTTTCAATTGCTGCTGGCGAGTCGCCTTCCATTGGGAGAGCTGCCAAACGAGCCGACGCTGCGATGAGATTCTCCATAGGGTTGGAGAAGTGACCTGGAGGTGTTGATACATAGCAAGGAGGAGCTGTATTCATGCGAGGCGGCTCCATGGTACGTGACTGAACTGGTGCATCGGGTGTCGTGACCCGGTTTTCCTCCGGCGGGTTGCTCCCCCCAGTTCCGGGTGTATGGAACAGGTTCCTTGGATCCAGCATTAGAGGCAGACATGACTGAGTTTTCTGATGCCTCCTCCTCATGACCTCGTTTGACGCATTAAGATCCACCAAGAGCCAGAAAGTTTCTGCTTGAAGCTGCTGAGCACGAGCATCCAGAGCTGCTCGTTCTGCTACCATCCGGGTTTCCTCCGCGACTAGATTTTCTTTAGCTTGCACCTTCTCCTCCCGCACGCGTGCCACTTCTGCGTCGTGCTGGGCTTTATCCGCCGGTTCTACCACAGCGGTTAACAGAGTCGTCAGTTTATCCATGAGGTCCATTAGAACCTGAGCCGGGGGGTGCGCGGGGTAACCTGACCCGGCTGCTGCCGACCCGGTAGCTGCTGCTGCCGCTGCGGTGGAGTTCTGCCCGGGCTGCGTCCTCGCCATGAAGACTCCGGCCCAATTTGGCGGCTCAAGGGGTCCGGAATACTGCTGCCATCGGAACAGCCCCCGAGCATGCCGTCTTGCAGTTGGTACAACGAGTCCGTCTCACCTGTTGATGATGCAGTCTCAGAGCAGACGGCCGTCTCCCCGCCTTCCATCGATCCTTCAGAGTATTCACCGCCATGGATGCAGCCTACGAAGGCATGTTTCATGATAGATTGAACACGGGCGGACCCGGCGCGCTAAGCCGTTTCGATGAGGTTGGTGTGGACGTCTGGCTCAGGGCCTGATTCGCCGATCCGGCCGATGAAGACGTGAATTCTGCTGAAGGGGACCCGGTACCCGTACTCAATCGAGCCGGCCTTGGGGCCCCAGCCTTCGTCGTCGATGTAGAGTTTGCCGCGACGACTCTTGGTCATCCGGCCCACAACGTATCCCTTGAGCCCTTCGAAGTTACCCTTCAAGAACTCAAATCCACCGTGCGCTAGCCCCACGGTGGGCGCCAACTGTCGTGGAGTTGACACGGCAGAACATCCTAAAATACCTGAAAAGGAATAAGGGTATGTTTCTCGTTTATGGAGGTGACAAAGAGCTCGTCGTAAACAGTTACGTCGATGCAAGCTTTGACACTGATCCGGATGACTCTAAGTCACAAACCGGATATGTCATGGAGTTGACACGGCAGATGTCCTAGAGCAAGGACTTAGTCGTAGGGCCATCGCACTAGGAAGCTTAAAGGGGTTGATCGGGACAAAGGACACACGAGAGAGTTTTTATACTAGTTCGGCCCCTTACGATGAAGGTAAAAGCCTACGTCTAGTTGGGATTGGTATTGCTGAGGTTTCGATCTCCAAGAGGCTCAACTCGCCGGCTTGGTTATCGACTTGGTTGTTTCTTGCCCTAAACCTCCACCGAGTCGTCCCCTTATATACACGGGTTAACGCCTGGTGGCCTACAGAGTCTCGGCCGGCTCATAATCGTGTCCGGCTCGGTGACTTCCCTTACATGCCTTTCTTTACAAGTCTTTCCTTACATACGGCGGTTTACAATATCAGGCCTTAAGCCGGCCCCAGGCCTTTGGGCCTTCTGTACATTTAGTAAACTATCATCTTGAATGTTTATTGGGCTTCTTATGTAACCCGCCATTAGGGCTGACCCGGCCCCTCCTGGGCGGGTCATACTAGTAGTAATATCCCCAACATGATACGTATTTTTATTGAATGGTGGAGCTGTCAGTTGGTGCAGTTCTAAGCAAACGTTGTGGCGAGATCTACGTGTGAAGCGGAATACATAGCTGCTTCGGAAGCACCAAATGAAGGAGTCTGGATGAAAGAGTTCATATCCGATCCAGGTATCATACCTAGTGCATCGGGTCCAATGAAAATATTTTGTGACAATACTAGTGCAATTGCCTTGGCAAAGGAATTCAGATTTCAGAAGAGAACCAAGCACATCAAGAGACGCTTCAATTCCATCCGCGATCAAGTCAAGGAGGGAGACATAGAGATTTGCAAGATACATACGGATCTGAATGTAGCAGACCCGTTTGTCGGTGTCAAAATCGGCGGATCTCGGGTAGGGAGTCACGAACTGTGTGTCTAAGGTCGATGGTAACAGGACAGGGGACACAATGTTTTACCCAGGTTCGGGCCCTCTCTAAGGAGGTAATACCCTACGTCCTGCTTGATTGATCTTGATGAATATGAGTATTACAAGAGTTGATCTACCACGAGATCGTAATGACTAAACCCTAGAGGTCTAGCTTGTATGGCTATGATAATGTCTATCCTCCGGACTAAGTCCTTCGGTTTATATAGACACCGGGAGGATCTAGGGTTACACATGGTCGGTTACAAAGAAAGGAATCTACATATTTAGTCGCCAAGCTTGCCTTCCACGCCAAGGAGAGTCCCATCCGGACACGAGTGTAGTCTTCGGTCTTCGTATCTTCACAGCCCATCAGTCCGGCCCATGGCTAACAGGCCGGATGCTCGAGGACCCCTTAGTCCAGGACTCCCTCAGTAGCCCCTGAACATGGCTTCAATGACAAGGTATCCGGTGCGTAGGCCTATCTTAGGCATTGTAAGGCGGGTTCCTTCTTCCGAACTCCAAAATAGTCTTCGGATGTATCGACGTGTCCGGGCCTATAACACACACCACACAGAACCGTAGAGAGAATATAATTTTACATGAGTCCAATCTACTGACAACTTTTCGTAACATGACATCACATCTGTCCAGTCATAATTTCGAATCATTTTTCGCTTGTCGCTCCATGTTTCGAGACGCGGTTGCCATTGGCACGTCTTGTCAAAGCAGAAAACGTGTCCCCTTATTACGGGATTCTCATCAATACGGGTGTGGGTAACCCAACCGTGCCGTTTACACAGCCCTTGGGAATAAGCGAGTTTTAAGGCGAGTAGGAAGGCGTTTGACATTCGCGGCCTTTATAAGGGGATAAGGATTCGTCCTCACTCGCCCCTGCCTTCTCATTCCTCTGCCCATCCATTCTTGAGCTCCAGTGCCCACGCTCTAGCTTCTACCACCAGAGAAAGCACTCCAACCATGTCCGGATCCGGAGCTGGTGGCAAGTGGATGGCCTCCTCTGTTAAGAAGAAAGACATCAAGGAGCTCCGAGAGTCCGGATACCTGGCCAAGGAGATCGTTCACCGTCTCCCGACCAAGGGACAGATCGTTCCTACCCCCGAGCCCCATGAGAGGGTTGTGTTTCTCACACATTTCGTCCGTGGGCTGGGATTCCCTCTCCACCCGTTTGTCCGTGGACTGATGTTTTACTACGGGCTGGACTTCCATGATCTAGCCCCCAACTTTATCCTCAACATCTCGGCATTTATAGTCGTTTGCGAGGCCTTTCTCCGTATCCCACCTCACTTCAGCCTATGGCTGAAGACCTTCAGTGTAAAGCCGAAGGTGGTGAGAGGCCAACAAGCAGAGTGCGGAGGCGCCATGGTGGGCAAGATGCCCAACGCCACATGGCCTGAAGGCTCCTTTGTAGAGACGATGAAGGGGTGGCCGTCGGGGTGGTTCTACATCACCGAGCTAACTGGGCTCCAGACGTGCGTCCAGAACATGATAACCAAGAGAATCAAACTTGTCAATGTGATCCAGGTTATGCTCATTCGCCAGATCCTTCCATGCCAACGCCGGACTTGCTATTTGTGGGAGTTCGATCCGGCCAAGCACCAGACGCTGCTAGAGCTCTTCGGCACGATGCACGAAGACATCTGGAAAGTGCTCTTAAAGGCCAGCGAGACACCACCAACTATGACCGAGGATCGCGGGCTCAGCTTAAAACGCCAAGCTAATTCAGTAAGTTCTTTCATGTTTTCAAGGTATAGCCTTTACTGGCATATTTTGAGAAGGAGTCTAAGCCTTCCTATCAATTTTTTAGGCCTGGATCGACATAGCGGGGCAGATTAACTATCCGGCTCCGCTGCCCGAAGACCAAGAAACCTCGTTTCTGACGAAGATGCTGTTTCCGGCGCCTTATGACGTATTGGAGAAGAAGGCCAAGAAAACGGCCAAGGGGGCCCGGAGTGGCCTTCGCCGAAAAGGAGCTTCGGACGTGACGTCTGAAGACGGGGCTCACTCTTCGGCCGCCGAAGATGACGAGGAGGAGGAGGAAGAAAGCGACTCCCCCCCTAGGGGGGAAGGAAGAAAAGGGGGGCCTCCCCAAATTTGGAGGCGAAGGCACCCAAGAGGGGGAAGGGCTCCCTTGCGGATGACTCCGCATGGGATGTCGATAGCAGTCCGGAGCGGATGCCCCGGACCAAGCCTCGGGCCGCCTCGTAAGTACCAAAAACCTTATGGACGTCCAAATGCCTGGCCTTTTCATTTTGTAATATTAGTATGTTTAAATTATGCCATCACAGTCCAGCCCGCGACAGCTCCCTGTGATCCTCGACAAAGGGTTCACTAGATTCAAAAGAGATGGCCAGCGTGTCACCGCCGCCCTCTTACTCCCCCAAGGCCAAGGACACCGCTGAGGTGTTGTCCCGAAGGACTTCCCCAGGCCGGGGAGAGGCTCAGGAGGCGCCAGAAGGCAATGCCTCCGTCGCCGGACACCAGTGGGAGCCGATCCCCAGGGAGACTAGTGGTGAGGAGGGCCGTGTTCAGTCCGGCCCTCAGCCAGACTCGATTCCGGAGACCGATGCGGCTCCCGAATCCGGCACGCAACCTCCTTCGAAATAAGGGGGTATGCGTATTCCGCCGGTGAACCCTGTCCAACCCGGGGCACCGGATAATCTGCTGGAAGCGCTGCGAGGCGCTTCTATTGTGGATGAGCATCATGTCCTTATGGGCACGGTAATCGAGAAGGTTCAGTCCACCAAAAGCGGACTGGTCGAAGCCTGCGCCAGCCTTTTAACAGGCTTTAAGGTAAGTAATGTAATTGTAGAAAGGATATCACAGTGTAGACAGTAGCCCCTGATGCTCTGTTCGGTGTTCGGAAAGAAAAAGCCGAACAAAGGATCAAAATGATTTTCGCAGGAGTCTAACATAAGATGTCTATGTGAATAAGCAGGCGTCGCTGCTGGCTGCTGCCACTCATACTGCGGAGGTCTCCGGCCTGAAGCAGAGCCTAGAGCGGGCTGAAGAAGAGCTCGACCTCATGAAGAAGCAGCTGGATGATACGTCTCCGTCATATCTACTTTTCCAAACACTTTTGCCCTTGTTTTGGACTCTAACTTGCATGATTTGAATGGAACTAACCCGGACTGACGCTGTTTTCAGCAGAATTGCCATGGTGTTATTTATGTGCAGAAACAAAAGTTCTCGGAATGACCTGAAACTTCACGGAACATCTTTTCGGAAATAATAAAAAATCCTTGCAAAAGATGAAGACCAGGGGGGCACACCCTAGCCGCGAGGGTGGGGGCGCGCCCCTACCTCGTGGCCCCCTGGAGCTCCTCCGACCTTGACTCCAACTCTATATATTTGCTTTCAGGGAGAAAAAAATAAAGAAGAAGGATTCATCGCGTTTTACGATACAGAGCAGCCGCCAAGCCCTAAAACCTCTCGGAAGGGATGATCTGGAGTCCGTTCGGGGCTCCGAAGAGGGGAATCCGTTGCCATCGTCATCATCAACCTTCCTTCATCACCAATTTCATGATGCTCACCGCCATGCGTGAGTAATTCCATCGTAGGCTTGCTGGGCGGTGATGGGTTGGATGAGATTTATCATGTAATCGAGTTAGTTTTGATAGGGTTTGATCCCTAGTATCCACTATGTTCTGAGATTGATGTTGCTATGCCTTTGCTATGCTTAATGCTTGTCACTAGGGCCCGAGTGCCATGATTTCAGATCTGAACCTATTATGTTTTCATCAATATATGAGAGTTCTTGATACTATCTTGCAAGTCTATAGTCACCTATTATGTGTTATGATCCGTTAACCCCGAAGTGACAATAATCGGGATACTTACCGGTGATGACCGTAGTTTGAGGAGTTCATGTATTCACTATGTGTTAATGATTTGGTCCGGTACTCTATTAAAAGGAGGCCTTAATATCCCTTAGTTTCCGCTAGGACCCCGCTGCCACGGGATGGTAGGACAAAAGATGTCATGCAAGTTCTTTTCCATAAGCACGTATGACTATATTCGGAATACATGCCTACATTACATTGATGAATTGGAGCTAGTTCTGTGTCACCCTAGGTTATGACTGTTACATGATGAACCGCACCCGACATAATTCTCCATCACTGATCCATTGCCTACGATATTTCCATATATTGTTATTCGCCTATTTACTTTTCCGTTGCTATTGCTATTGAGGGAGTCCTGGATTAGGGGGTGTTCGGGTATCCGGACTATACCTTCAGCCGGACTCCTAGACTATGAAGATACAAGATTGAAGACTTCGTACCGTGTCCGGATGGGACTTTCCTTGGCGTGGAAGGCAAGCTTGGCGATGTGGATATTCAAGATACCCTACCATTGTAACCGACTCTATGTAACCCTAACCCTATCCGGTGTCTATATAAACCGGAGGGTTGTAGTCCGTAGGCGATCAACTCCATACACTACAATCATACCATAGGCTAGCTTCTAGGGTTTAGCCTCCTTGATCTCATGGTAGATCTACTCTTGTACTACCCATATCATCAATATTAATCAAGCAGGAGTAGGGTATTACCTCCATCGAGAGGGCCCGAACCTGGGTAAAAACATCTTGTCCCTTGTCTCCTGTTACCATCCGGCCTTGACGCACAGTTCGGGACCCCCTACCCGAGATCCGCCGGTTTTGACACCGACATTGGTGCTTTCATTGAGGGTTCCTCTGTGCCGTCACAATCAGGAAGGATGCCTCCTACCGTCTTTAAAGACGCCGCCGTTGCTAAGGGAGCCTTGGCTGTCGGCCAAACCCTCCGGCTAGGTGGTTTCCTCATGACCGCCTGTTCGGCTGTTGCGCCAACGGTGACCTCTCGGGTCATCAAAAGCAACCTACACGTCAGCTCGGAGCTCGTCGAGCAGCTAGATCCAATGGAGCTCTCTTCCGTAAACGAGCTCTTGGATCGCATCGCCGCCCTGGGGGTCGCTATGGATTACGACCAGGTTGGTCTTAAACCCAATCTAAGAGAAATTAACTCTCCCCAAGTCACCCACCACGTTGCTGTGGTAGAGGCGCAGTGCGGCGACCCTTCATCTATTTTAAGGACTAGCTACGTCCGAATTCCCGACTCCTCCAAGCCGGATACCCACGGAGAGGAGGATGTAACTCAAGACCTGAGCTTAGGATCAGGCAACGGGCTAGATTCGTTGGACAACATCCAAGAATCCGAACTTCAGAGTTCGGGAACTCTTTGGCCTCCGAATCTTGGATTGGGTGAGGTTTCAGATTCAACGACACCCACCCACCCGAACATAAGCGATCTCTCCCAAATCAGGCAGAGGCCCGAGGAAACAGTACATCATTACTGGGCCAGATTCCTCCTGGTTATGAACAGGATAAAGGATTGTCGCGAGAGAGATGCAATCTCAATTTTCTGCAGTAATTGCACGGACGAGGGAATCCTTAACACCGTAAGTCGTCGTGATATTACATGCTTCGCTGACGTGGCATCCATAGTACAAAAATACTGTGCGATGGAAAGCGCCTGGAAAACAGAAATAAAGTTTTGGGATAATCCGGCCTTGAATAGTAATCCCGTCCGAACTAAGAGGGTGCATCATCATAGGACACCCGGGATAAACACCAAAAAACCAAAACCCTCTACAGGGCATGGAACCGTACTGGAAAGGTGGCTTGATGGACCCTGTAGAATTCACAGTACAGAGGACGCCACACCAACTCACAGCCTTAGAGCATGTTGGATACTCCGGCAGGTGGCCAAAATTGGCGAGGACCTCTTAATTCTGGAGGCCGCAGAAAGCCAGCCCGAGGACACCAGTACCTTTCTCATAGTCTTCGAGACTTCCGCATCAAACAATATGCGAAAAAGAACACTCCGCAGCCTCGCCGAAGTCTATCAAGTTGCAACAATAAATCCATGGAGCGACACTGCTATTACCTTCAACACAAGTGATGAACCTAGATTCCGAACAGCCCGAGCACCAGCCGCATTGGTCCTCAGTCCCATAGTGGACGACTTTCGCCTCACCAAGGTGCTCATGGATGGAGGCAGCGGACTGAACCTCATTTATGAGGAAACCCTTCAAAAAATGGAAATAGACTGGAACCGCATCGAGCGAAGCAGCACAACCTTTAGAGGAATAATCCCCAGTCGGGAAGCGCGCTGCACAGGAAAAATCACACTAGATGTGGTGTTCGACACGCCAGATAATTACAGGTCCGAAGAAGTCACGTTTCAGGTGGCCCCGTTTAAGAGCGGATATAACGCTTTACTAGGGCGAGAAACATTCACAATCTTCCAAGCAATACCCCATTACGGGTACATGAAGCTTAAGATGCCCGGGCCGAATGGAATTATCACTCTAGCTAGTGATCCATACATAGCACTCCGCGCTGAAAACAAGACGGCCGCATTAGCCCTTGAGGCGCTATCCGAAGCCTTAGTGGCCGAGGAACTGACTGCGCTGTGCTCCACGGTTAACAGGGATGATGTGATACTCGATAAGAGATCCAAATCCACATCCTTCAAGCCAGCCGACGAAATAGTCAAATTCCAGGTCCATCCAACGGACCCCAATAAAACAGCTTCAATCGGGGCACGACTGAACCCTGATGCAGATGCCGCACTACGAGAGTTCCTACGAGAGAACTGGGACATCTTCGCCTGGCACCCTTCAGACATGCCAGGGATCCCACGCAGGCTGGCCGAACACAGCTTAAATATCCTAAAAGGATTTAAACCTGTCAAACAAGCCCTTCGGCGTTTTTCCGAACCCAAGAGACAGGCTATGGGAGAGGAGCTAGCCAAGCTATTGGAGGCCGGATTCATCAGAGACATAAAACATCCGGACTGGCTAGCAAACCTGGTGATGGTACCAAAGAAGGACAAATCCTGGCGCCTGTGTGTCGACTTTAAAGACCTTAACAAGGCTTGCCCAAAGGATCCCTTCCCCCTCCCCCGCATTGACCAAATTATCGATGCCACCACAAGACACGATTTGTTGTGTTTCCTCGACGCATACTCCGGTTACCATCAAATCAAGATGGCAAAATCAGACCAAGCTGCAACAGCATTCATCACACCATACGGCCCATTCTGCTTCAACACAATGCCCTTCGGGCTAAAAAACGCCGGCGCAACATATCAGCGCATGATCCAGACATGTCTGGCAAATCAGATCGGCAAAACAGTGGAGGCGTATGTGGACGATGTGGTCGTCAAATCAAGACATGTCGAATCTCTAGTAGACGACTTGAGGCTTACATTCGATAACCTCCGAAAATATGACATCAAGCTCAATCCAGAAAAATGTGTCTTCGGCGTTCCAGCCGGAAAGCTCTTGGGCTTCATTGTATCCGGTAGAGGAATTGAAGCAAATCCAGCCAAGATCCGAGCTTTGTCACAATTGGATATCCCAAAGGACCTCAAACAAATACAAAAATTAACCGGATGCGTGGCGGCTTTAAGCCGCTTCATCTCCCGCTTGGGAGAAAAGGCACTACCCCTCTATCGCCTCCTTCGGTGCACCAAACACTTCGAGTGGACGGAGGCCGCCACGGCCGGACTTGATGAAATAAAAGCCATATTGGCAACAAACCCAGTCCTGGCCGCGCCGAACACCGGCGAACCAATGTTATTGTACATTGCAGCAACACATCAAGTTGTCAGCGCAGTACTCGTTGTCGAGCGGGAAACGGATGGACACAAATTCCCCCTTCAAAGGCCGGTCTACTACGTATCCACCGTCCTCACTCCATGCAAATCACGGTACCCGCATTATCAAAATATTGCATACGCGGTATTCATGGCATCCCGAAAGCCACGACACTACTTTCAAGAGTGTTCCATAACAGTAGCCTCGGAAGTACCACTCAACGATATTATCAACAACCGCGACGCAACGGGCCGGATTGCAAAATGGGCCATCGAGCTTCTCCCGTTCAATATAACCTATAAGCCACGGCGAGCTATTAAATCGCAAGTTTTGGCCGACTTCGTCGCAGAATGGACGGAGGCCGAGCTCCCTAAAGAGTACAGCACATATTCAAACTGGATTATGCATTTCGACGGCTCCAAAATGTTGGTTGGACTGGGGGCTGGCGTCGTCCTGACGTCCCCCACAGGAGACACAGTCCAATATGTGCTCCAGATCATGTACATGGATTCCAACAATGCAGCCGAATATGAGGCCCTCCTACATGGCCTCCGGATAGCAGTATCCATGGGTATCCAATGCCTAGAGGTACGCGGGGATTCAAACCTCGCGATATCCCAAATAAATGGAGACTTCGATGCCAAGGACCCAAAAATGGCAGCTTACCGCAACGCCGTCCTAAAAATGTCAGCTCGGTTCGAAGGGCTGGAGTTTCACCATATAGCCCGAGAAAACAATCAAGCAGCGAACGTCCTGGCACGCATCGGAGCAAGACGCGATGCAGTCCGCCCCCAACATCTTTTTGGAAAGATTGTTCAAGCCATCCGTAGCATGGGAGGGGGAACCCACAAATAACAGCCTGGACCCAGCCGCACCACTCAACGCCGAACAATCTGACACAATTGGAGGCTCTGCCAATGAAATTACACCTTCAGCCCACGTAATAATGGCGGTCATCGCCCCGTGGACAGAACCATTCCTAGCCTACCTTACTAGGCAGGAACTCCCAGAGGACCAAAATGAGGCCCGCTGCATAGTGCGGCGATCTAAAGCCTATAGAGTCCATGAGGGAGAGCTTTATAAGAAAAGCACTACCGGAGTCCTTCAAAGGTGCATCTCCGAAGAGGAAGGGCGGAACCTTTTGGCTGAAATTCATGCCGGACTCGGTGGTCACCACGCCGCTGCTCGGTCCCTTGTTAGCAAGGCTTTCCGTACAGGCTTTTATTGGCCGACGGCCCGGGCAGACGCTCAGGACCTAGTCCAACAATGCGCCGGTTGCCAACTTTTTGCCAACCAAAGCCATATGCCACCCACCGCACTCCAAACTATACCCATCACCTGGCCTTTTGCGGTCTAGGGGCTTGACATGGTCGGACCCCTTAAAAGTGGGACCGATAGGAAAAAATACTTACTGGTCATGGTGGATAAATTCACCAAATGGATAGAAGCCAAGCCTGTTAAAACGGCCGAATCCGGACCTGTGATAGACTTCATATCCGGGGTTGTACACCGTTATGGTGTCCCCCACGGCATCATAACCGATAACGGTACAAACTTTACCGCCGACGAGGTAAAACTCTGGTGCAAAAACATGGGCATCAAGCTCGATTATGCTTTCGTCTATCACCCACAAACCAATGGCCAGGTCGAACGTGCAAATGGTCTTATCATGAGCGGCATTAAACCCAGACTGGTGCAGTCCCTCAAGGAATCTAACACGCACTGGGTAGAGGAGCTCGACTCCGTGCTATGGGGGCTGCGGACCACGCCAAATCGCACCACCGGATACACACCATTTTTTATGGTGTACGGCGCAGAGGCAGTTCTGCCCTGCGACATAATTCATGACTCACCTAGAGTGCGCATGTACGAAGAAAGAGAAGCCGAGCTCGATCGGCAGGACAACTTGGACGCCCTGGAGGAGGAGCGTGACGTGGCAAAAGCCTGTTCCGCATTTTATCAACAGCAGGCCCGAAGATATCAAAGCAGGGAAGTACGGGCCAAAAATTACAATGTTGGCGAACTAGTTCTACGCCTGCCGGATAAGAAAAAGGACAAACTCAAGCCCAAGTGGGAAGGTCCATTCATAATCGACCAAGTCCTGACTGGCGGGGCGTACCGCCTGCGAGATGCGTCGGATAACCGGCTCAAGCCGAACCCGTGGAATGCCACCCGTCTCCGAAGATTCTATGCCTAGCGCCGGACTCTGTGTTCGTCTCCTTCCTCTGTCCATTTTTTGCATTTTTCTGTCTTACATTTCTCTTCTTCCCCTCTTTTCTTTTATAGCCCTTAAAGGCTCATCTAGTGACGCGCCACTCGCGCTCATTAAACCCGGGGGCTTCTTTAACAGAAGCTTATTTATACGGGCTTCACACCCAACACATGCGTCAAACTTCCGCATGTACCCTTTTTTTTCACCATTATATGCATCGATATGACTTAAGTTTTGGCCAAGCTGGGTTGCCTGGCTCTTGTGCTTACCCCTACGTTCCCGATTATTCGGCTAGGCGGTAAAGGGAGCACCTCTGCGATTGTTACTGCCGGGTCAGCCGGATGTGTACCTCAGACTGTGTGAAGCCGAAAGCTAGCGTTCTTAAGGGAATATTCGGTCGGTGAGATAAAAGATGATATTTTTACTCATTCTATGCGCCCCCAGATGCTTTTTTCTGCGTCTTTTTATGCAGTCTGGACATGCACTTTAGGGCATGCCTCCCAGCGAAAAGAACCCCTAATGGAACTATTCTCTCTGGAAGATGTTTCTTACTAACCATGTAATATAACATAACTAGTTGGGCACTTGTCTGATAAAGCACTAATGACCCCTACGCTTGGTCTCCACGCATACCACGGTTCTTATATAACCGCTATGGTATTCGGACACACTCCGGACCGTCAGGTCCCAAGGTTGAAGTGAAAAGGTCGGCAACGACAAACGATCTACAATCCGGCTAGAAGGCATTACACATGTCAATTCAAAATTACATAGTCATTCTGACTGATTGTATTCCTCTTCTATACCATCTAACAGGCTGCCTAATTTACAGTCCTGCTGGGAATACTTCGCGGCCAACTCTACTTGGCCGTATACTAAGCTCACAGGGATCTCCTTCCCGCCAGGCCCCACTGGTCCGACCTCGGCCATGTGGTTTGGGTCAGACTTCGTAAAACGGGTCTTCACCATGGACCAGGCTTCCCTAGCGCCTTGTCGGCAGGCCGATATCTTCCACAACTGGAAGCGCCGCCGAGCTCCCTTCAGCTTCTCCGCAAGCTCTCCAAGGCCCTCGGGCATGGAGTGGGCAGGCCATAAGGCTTGGGCAACACCTCGCATCGCCTGCCGAATTCCCTCGTGCAGTTGCATGAGTTTGGGAAGAAGGTCACCCGTAGAACCGGGCATCTCCTCTGTAGGACGACCTGTGAGCATACCTACAGACATTACTCTGTTAGTCGACTTCCTCGCCGAACTCTTTTTTCAAAGTTCGTTCAAGCACTTACTAAATATGCCGCGTCGAAGCCGCTGATTCTCCTTCATGGAGTCCAACAGCTGGCCACGAACATCTTTAAGTTCGACGTCCAGCCTGGTGTTGGCATCCTGAAGATCGTTCTTCTCTCGCCTCACCTTTGTCAATGTACTCTCACCAGCCTTTAGCCGGCGTAAGAGTTGTTGCTTTTCCGGATCGAGTCCGGCGCCATCTGCAACATGATTTGTCAAATTTGCACCCACACCGCACAATACTAATCTTTCGAAGTGTATCTTACCTAAGGGGGTCTCTTTGGACTCCCCTGCTGCGGCTAGTGCAGCCTCTAGTTGGGCCTTGCACTTTTCCAGCTCCTGGGACAGTACAATATTCTTCTCTGTAAGAACCTGAATATTAAATGATCCTTAAATCAGTTGCTCTAACTGTTTCAAGTCTCGGGGGCTACGGGTATATATATATTTGACCAAAATTTTCTTACCCGTATGTCTTTTACATACTGCTCCGTGGCTCTGGCTAAACCATTTTGAGCGGCTCGGAGGTACGCATCTCCCGAATTAAAGGCATCTAAAGCCTCTTGGGAGAAACAAGCGTCGCGTAGAACTGTCTGGCGACGCCTGTGGTTCATGGCACTCTCCACTTCAGAATTTGTGGCAGACAGCCTGTCCGCATCCTCTGTCGGAGGAGCGTCCGGTGCGCGCCTTCTGCTCGCCTCCGCTTCCTGGCCAGACGTTGGAGCCTGGCTGGTGGAGGCGCGATTGGCAACCTCTTCGGATATAGTCCGGCGAGGTCTCTTCGTTCTGAAGATAGCACGAACGTTAATAGGCCCGGACAGAATAACACCAGGGAAGCAGAGGGTGCGCTATACCTTTGCACCGGCATCTCAGTCCGGACTACATTCCTTTTTGCCCCACGGGGCCCTGCGGCCCCTCGTTGGCTAGCCGCCGCAGGTTCGGCCTTCTGCCTCGGAAATCTCCCCTGCAAAACACGTTTGTCGTCAGAAACACCGGAATACGTGAGAGTGGAATCTCTCTCAAGGGAATGAGACTCCGGTTTCTGTCACCTGGGAGGCCGGGATTAACCCTGGGTAATCAGCCGTGATGGCTTCCAAGGTATTGTCCTTGCTTAGCTGATGAAACACCCCGTTGATAAGCTCCACCGATATGTCTGGATCCTCTTCGGAGTCCGGATCGAGGGACCGTTCTGGGTCCTCGGGTAGTGGAGGGCGGCTGTTTATATCCTTTACCACCTGTCGCAGTTCCTGCATTGAAGTCGTTAGACTACATATCTAACCGTGGGAGTACAAAACAAATGGGCGAGCGCAGTTGTTCACTTACCCAACTTGGAGGATCGTACATAGTAAATCCGGCCTGCGGGTTGACGCAGAGGAATTCCTCCTTTTCTCCCTTGTACAAAGAGGATAAGATCTTTACTAGAGCGGCAGCTGAAGCCGGCCCCTTACGACCGTAACGGGTGGCGTCATCCTCCCCGTTGAAATCCCACATGGGGTGGCCTCTATATTGAAGTGGCTGCACCCCCCGCATAATGCATGCAGCCATGACTCCAATCATGGTTAGTCCGGAATGAGCCAACAGTCTTATCCGGCTCATCAGGTAAAGGACGTCTCTGTCGCTTTCTCTCTAAGAGCTCCGCGGACGCCAGCTCAAGCGTTTCTTCAATGGAGCACTGTTAAACTCAGGGAGACCGACCCGGATAGGGTCCGGTAGCGGGACGTCATCTATATAAAACCATTCCAAAGGCCAGTCCTCGGACGCCTTCTTCGGGGTTCCGGATAGGTATCCGGTCCCGGCGATGCGCCATACTTCGGCTCCGCCCACTTGGTATATAGACCCCTCTTTAGAACGGGGCACCAGGCAGAATAACCTCTTCCACAGCGCGAAATGAGCCTCAACGCCTAAAAATAGCTCGCAAAGGGCGACGAAACCCGCAATATGCAATACGGAGGCGGGCGTGAGGTTGTGCAGCTGGAGGCCGTAGAACTCCAGAAGCCCATGGAGAAATGGGTGAATTGGAAATCCCAGTCCCCTTATTAGATAGGGGACGAGGCACACCCGCTCTCCTTTAGAAGGATTGGGGGTGCTCTCCTCTTGTTTTCCGCCATTATAGGTGGCGAGACCGGCTCGGACTGGGACCATGTATGCCTGAGGGAGAAATCCCTTGGCCTGAAGTGATGCTAACTCGCTATGCGGGATGGTGCAACTCTCCCAGTCCCCGGGTTTGGGACCGGAGGGGCGAGGGGAGGAGCTGCGACGACTGGTCATGTTGGAATGGACCTTTGCTAGAAGCGCTCTGATGATAACTCGCGGAAAGGAGAAGATGTGGTTTGGACCTAAATCCCCATCCTGTTAAATAGGCGGCTCGTTTATACGGCTAGGGGTGTGGATGTAAAAACACCCTGGCTTTTCGCATTCGTTTGAACACGTGGAAGACGGCCATTATTGGGCGTGGAAGCCGAGGAGCACTACATTACAAAAATCGGACATTATTCCTACAGGTACACAAGATTTGGAGAGGAACCCGCCTTGCAATGCCGAACAATCTACGCGCCGGACTCATCGTCATTGAAGCCTGATTCGGGGGCTACTGAGGGAGTCCTGGATTAGGGGGTGTTCGGGTAGCCAGACTATACCTTCAGCCGGACTCCTGGACTATGAAGATACAAGATTGAAGACTTCGTCCCGTGTCCGGATGGGACTTTCCTTGGCGTGGAAGGCAAGCTTGGCGATGCGGATATTCAAGATCTCCTACCATTGTAACCAACTCTATGTAACCCTAACCCTATCCGGTGTCTATATAAACCGGAGGGTTGTAGTCCGTAGGCGATCAACTCCATACACAACAATCATACCATAGGCTAGCTTCTAGGGTTTAGCCTCCTTGATCTCATGGTAGATCTACTCTTGTACTACCCATATCATCAATATTAATCAAGCAGGAGTAGGGTATTACCTCCATCGAGAGGGCCCGAACCTGGGTAAAAAACATCTTGTCCCTTGTCTCCTGTTACCATCCGGCCTTGACGCACAGTTCGGGACCCCCTACCCGAGATCCACCGGTTTTGACACCGACATTGGTGCTTTCATTGAGAGTTCCTCTGTGTCGTCGCCTTTAGGCCCGATGGCTCCTTTGATCATCAACGATGATACGGTCCAGGGTGAAACTTTTCTCCCCGAACAGATTTTCGTCTTCGGCGGCTTCGCTCTGTGGGCCAATTCACTCGGCCACCTGGAGCAGATCGAAAGCTACGCCCCTGGCCATCAGCTCAGGTTTGGAAGCCTAAACTACACGGCTGACATCCACGGGGACTTGATCTTCGACGGATTCGAGCCACAGCCAAGCGCGCCGCACTGTCTCGATGGGCATGATATAGCTCTGCCGCCGAACAGCACCTTGGAGGCCGCATACGCATCGGTTTCGACCATTGATTCGGAGCATACTGCGCCGATCGAGGATCAGCGGTTGGACGCTGCCTCAGGGGCTGCGATCTCAGAGGCGATCGAGCCGAACCCCAGCCCCGCACTCCGCATGGCCTGTGACTCCGAGGATCCGGACTCCTCCCCGGACTCCGAACCCCCCGCACCCCTGCCAATCGAATCCGATTGGGTGCCGATAATGGAGTTCACCGCCGCAAACATCTTTCAGCATTCGCCTTTTGGTGACATCCTGAACTCTCTTAAGTCTCTCTCTTTATCAGGAGAGCCCTGGCCGGACTACGGTCAGTGAGGGTGGGATACGGACGATAAGGAAATTCAAAGCCCACCCACCACCCACTTTGTAGCCACTGTCGACGATCTAACCGACATGCTAGACTTCAGCTCCGAAGATATCGACGGCATGGACGACGATGTAGGAGACGAACAGGAACCAGTAGGGCGCTGGAAGGCCACCTCGTCATATGACATATATATGGTGGATACTCCAATAGATGGAGATGGCGATGGAACAGTGTGGGATGACGCCCCCAAGACACAGCCAAAGCGCCAGCGTCAACGGCGCCGCTCTAAATCCCGCCAAAGCAAAAACGGTGATTCCGGCACGGGAGATAATACTACCCCGGATAACGCCGAAGAACACCCACCTTAGCAAGATTCGGCACAGGAAGATGGAGAAGCCAGCCCTCATGAGAGAGCGGCAGACCGAGAGGTCGAGGATGATAACTATACGCCTCCCTCCGAAGACGAGGCAAGCCTCGATGACGACGAATTCCTCATACCATCAGACCCCGTCGAACAAGAGCATTTTAAACGCAGGCTTTTAGCCACGGCAAGAAGCCTCAAGAAAAAGCAGCAACAGCTTAAAGCTGCCCAAGATTTGCTAGCTGACAGATGGACTGAAGTCCTTACGGCCGAAGAGTATGAACTCGAACGCCCCTCCAAGAGTTACCTGAAGCGCAGGCCGCTACCCCGATCAGAGGAGGAAGCACCTACATCACCAGCGCATGACATGGCAGACCGGCCACCTCGCGGCCGCGACAGAGAGGCCCCTCGGCCCTCCACGCAAGCCATGCCCCGACGCCGCTCAACTAAGGCACGGGAAAATGCGCCCGACCTGCGAGACATACTGGAGGATAAGGCAAGACAAACAAGATCGATCTACGGATCGCGCAGGCGCCCTACGGCATGTGACAATGATCTTCACTCCGGATACAACAAATCCGGCCGGGCCGAACACAACAGACATAGCGCTTCCGAGCTACGTCGTGATATAGCCCAGTACAGAGGCGCCGCACACCCGCTATGCTTCACGAATGAAGTAATGGATCATAAAATCCCAGAGGGTTTCAAACCCGTAAACATCGAATCATACGATGGCACAACAGACCCGGCGGTATGGATCGAGGATTATCTCCTTCACATCCACATGGCACGCGGCGATGATCTACACGCCATCAAATACCTCCCGCTCAAACTTAAAGGACCAGCCCGGCATTGGCTTAACAGCTTGCCAGCAGACTCAATCGGTTCTTGGGAGAACCTAGAAGCCGCATTCCTCGACAACTTCCAGGGCACTTACGTGCGACCGCCGGATGCCGACGACTTAAGCCACATAATTCAGCAGCCAGAGGAATCGGCCAGACAATTCTGGACACGGTTCCTAACAAAGAAAAACCAAATAGTCGACTGTCCGGACGCAGAGGCCCTAGCAGCCTTCAAGCATAACATCCGCGACGAGTGGCTTGCCCGGCACCTGGGACAGGAAAAGCCGAAATCCATGGCAGCCCTCACGACACTCATGACCCGCTTTTGCGCGGGAGAAGACAGCTGGCTAGCTCACAGTAACAACTTATCAAAGAACCCTGGTAATTCGGATACCAAGGACAAAAGTGGCAGGACACGTCGGAATAAGCAAAAACGTCGCGTTAACAGCGACAGCAATGAAGACACGCCAGTCAATGCCGGATTCAAAGGCTATAAATCTGGTCAGCGGAAAAAGCCATTCAAAAAGAATACTCAGGGCCCGTCCAGTTTGGACCGAATACTCGATCGCTTGTGCCAGATACATGGCACCCCCGAAAGGCTAGCCAATCACACTAACAGGGATTGTTGGGTGTTCAAGCAGGCAGGAAAATTAAGGGCCGAAAACAGAGACAAGGGGCTGCACAGCGACGACGAGGAGCCCAAGCCGCCAAACAACAATGGACAGAAGGGCTTTCCCCCACAAGTGCGGACGGTGAACATGATATACGCAACCCACATTCCCAAGCGGGAGCGGAAGCGTGCGCTACGGGACGTATACGTGATAGAGCCAGTCGCCCCAAAGTTCAACCCATGGTCCTCCTTCCCGATCACTTTTGATCGAAGGGACCATCCCACTAGCATCCGTCATGGCGGCTTTGCCGCATTGGTTCTCGACCCAAATCGACGGATTTCATCTCACAAGAGTCCTCATGGACGGTGGCAATAGCCTGAACCTGCTTTATCAGGATACAGTGCGGAAAATGGGCATAGATCCCTCAAGGATTAAGCCCACAAGAACGACCTTTAAAGGCGTTGTACCAGGTGTAGAAGCCAACTGTACAGGCTCAGTAACACTTGACGTGGTCTTCGGATCCCCGGACAATTTCCGAAGCGAAGAGTTAATCTTCGATATAGTCCCGTTTCGCAGTGGCTATCACGCCCTGCTCGGATGAACCGCATTTGCAAAGTTCAATGCGGTTCCGCACTACGCATATCTCAAGCTCAAGATGCCAGGCCCTCGAGGTGTAATTACGGTCAACGGAAACACCGAACGCTCCCTCCGTACGGAGGAGCATACGGCGGCTCTCGCAGCGGAGGTACGAAGTAGCCTTCTCAGGCAATTCTCCAGTCCGGCCATTAAAAAGCCAGACACTGCCAAGCGCGCCCGGAGTAACCCACAGCAGGACCGCCTGGCACACTCTGAGCAAGCGTAGCAATGCGGCCCCAACCCCAGCTATCGCGACATAGCGAAACCAGTACCTCGCGTACATAACTACGCCCTTGAAATACCATGGGCACAGGGGAAGGGGCACAATAACGGCACGCCCAGAATACGGCTTAAAACGTACTAGGGACTGTCGTATTCTCTTTTTAATTTTTTTCTTACCTTCAGGACTCCATACTTCGGACGACCTGTTCGGCAATTCGACTGCCGCACAAACGATGCAAGATCCAGGGAGGCAGACAAGCCATGCCGCACTATGGAACTCCCAGGTGGTCTCTGTTACGAGCGGTATACCTGTTTTAAATACAATTCCGCGGCCTGCCCCCGGTCAGGACATACTGAATAGTCCAATATCTTTTGCTTACCGCACTATTTGTATCGTTCGGCTTTGATAAATAGCCTTTATATAAACAATGCATAGCTTTTGTCTATTTTCTGCATTACTCTCTTTTATATATGTTCATTAATGACATGTTGCACCCGTACACTGTGGTACGGCAAGTACGCCAGGGGCTTCAGTACCCTTTAATATGGTGTGAGAAGTCCGTACACTTTCACAAGTGCGGCACCCCGAACTTATAGCACTATATGCATCGGCTCCAAATCATGATTTGGGTCAATAGTTGGGTTTGCCCGGCTCCTATGTTTTGGTGCCTTACGTTCCGCTATATCGGCTAAGGTAGCACTAGGAGAACCACTGCAATTGTGCCCCGGTTGAGCTGGGTTAAGCACCTCAGTGGA
This sequence comes from Triticum urartu, assembly GCF_003073215.2. NCBI lineage: Eukaryota > Viridiplantae > Streptophyta > Magnoliopsida > Poales > Poaceae > Triticum > Triticum urartu. Next base: position 571,033,011 of record NC_053023.1, on the reverse strand, counting down.
GAAAGCTAAAACTGACTGTCATGATGAGGCGAGAGACCGGTCGCTGTTCGAGAGGTTTTTTCGAGTCCCTAAAGACTTATGCCGCTTTGAGCGAGGAGCCGGATTTGTCCGGCCAAGGCGTGGATAGCACCCCGAACTCGGTCTTCCGAACTAGGGGCTTTGCCGAAATTTAAAATTATAAAGTTCTATGGCTAAGTGAGAGTGTTCAAGCATTATAGTCCGATTAGCTGGTTCGTTGTGCTGAGCGCCTCCCTCGAAGGACCCAACTATGGGAAAAAGAGCGCTCAGGTTTATCCCGAACACCCCAGCACTAGTGGCATGGGGGCATAAGCCGACGACTGGCCATCTCTCAATTTTTTGATAAACGGCCGCACAGAAAATAATATTTTAAATTCAACAAGCATTGCTTAAGCGCCTATGAACAAGTTTTTAGCGCACAGGATAAAACGAGCGAGTTTATTCAAAAATTACATCCTTGGTACATTCATCCGCCACAAGGCGGGCACCCGCAAGAACATCCTTGTAATAGTTCTCGGGCTTGCGATGCTCCTTCCTCGGCGGCGGCCCGTCCTTCACAAGCTTCTCACCGTCCAGCTTACCCCAGTGCACCTTTGCACGGGCAAGGGCCCAACGGGCACCTTCGATGCAGACGGAGCGCTTGATGACCTCGAGCCTTGGATAGGCCTCCACCAGCCGCCGCACCAGCCCGAAGTAGCTCCCAGGCAGGGCCTCTCCGGGCCACAGCCGAACTATGAAGCCCTTCATGGCCTGTTCGGCCGCCTTGTGGGGCTCGACCAGCTGTTTCAGCTGGTCTCTCAAGGGCACAGGGTGTCCAGCCTCAGCATACTGAGACCAGAACACCTTCTCCGTCGAGCTGCCCTCTTCAGCTCGGTAGAATGCGGCGGCATCGGATACGCTGCGGGGAAGATCTGCGAATGCCCCTGGAGAACTCCGGATTCGGGTAAGTAATAAGTAGTTTACTTTTATATTTCTGCTTTGCATAAAGAATGCCTTACTCGCTGCTATCTTCTTAATCTCCTCCAACTCTTGGAGGGCCTTTTGGGCTTCGGCCTTGGCAGACTTGGCAGTCTCAAGGGCCGCCGCAAGCTCGGACGCTTGGGTCTTTGACTCAAGCTCCAAACTCTCATGTTTTTTCATGAGAGCCTGAAGCTCTTGCTGCACCTCGCCGACCTGAGCCCCAAGTTTCTCTCGCTCGGTGCGCTCCGCGGCCGTTTTCTTTTCGGCCTCGGACAGCGCCTGCTTGAGGGTCGCCACCTCAGTCGTGGCCCCTATAATAAGCAGTGCAATCCTGTTATTTTTTGCAATCACGCCTCTCTATAGGCACCTTTTCTGTAAGGTATTTCCTACCTTCTTTTTCCTCGAGCTGCCGCTTGGCAAGGCCGAGCTCTTGCTCGGTCCGCTTGAGGTCCTGTTTCAGGACACCCACCTCCGCAGTCAGTGCGGCGGTGGATACCAGCGAAGCCTGCACACGCATATTGACTCTTTACTGTTAGACTCCTGCGAAATTTACTAGATCCTCTATTCGGCTTTTCTTTCCGAACGCCAAACAGAGCATCAGGGGCTACTGTCTATGCGGTTATATTTTTACATATTTTTACTTACCTCGAAGCCCGTTAGGAGGCTAGCGCAAGCTTCACTCAGTCCGCTCTTGGCGGACTGAACCTTCTGGATCACCGTACTCATAATAGTACGGTGCTCCTCGTCGATGGAGGCGCCGTCAAGCACCTCGAGCAGATTGTCCGGCACCTCCGGTTGGACGGAGGCCGCCGGCTCAGAAGGCTTGCTCCTCTTGGAAGGAGTTCGCCTACCGCGGTCCGGAACTGTTGAAGACTCCGGCGCGGTGTCCGGCACAAAGCCGGACTTGGAGCCCTGGGGGGTCTTGTCCCCTTTACTCCTGGGGTCCGGGAGGTCGCCCTGCGGCTCCTCCAGGACCACCTCCTCCTGCCCCGGAGCTTGTTGCGACGCCACTTCGCCGTCGTCCGCAGTGCGGGGGGAGACAGCGGGCAGAACTGAGTTCACGTCCGATGAATCCAGGGAGCCGCTCGATGACTCGTTGAGTTCGGCCCGGGGCGGGCTGCATAATTATGTTTGACATTAAGGAAAGCTGTGCAACAAAGGAACATCATGAGTTATTCTGATATCCGAACTTATGATTTCGCCGGACGCTTGGCCCTGTTTGGCCACTCCTCTTTGCCCTCTTCGGCGTTGGGGGCGTAGTCCGGTGGAGGGGTCTTCCTTTTCCTAGACCCCTCGGCCTCCCTCGTTGGGGCGGCCTTCCTCTTCTCTCCTCCCCCCGCTGGGGGGGAGAGGTTTCTTCTTCCTCCTCCTCGTCTTCATGGGGGGAGTGCATCTCGGACTCGTCGGACGACGAGTCCGACACCACCATATGTCGGGAACTCTTTCGAGTCCCCGTGGCCTTCTTCTTCTTGGCCTTCTTCTCCGGCACCACATAAGAAGCCGGAACCAGCAGCTTTGCTAGTAGAGTGGGGGCTGGGTCTTCGGGCAAGGGAGCCGGACAGTTAATCGATCCGGACTTCGCCCGCCAAGCCTGTCAAAGGTAAGGGAGCTTAGATCCCGCATCGAGTCAAACTATGAAAAAACTTAACATCCTGTAAAAGGTGAAAATAGCTTACCTCGCTAGCGTGACGCTGCGAGCTGTATCCGCGGTCCTTGGAAGCGGATGTGGGAGCCTCGGCGCCTTTGGTTAGCACCTTCCAGACATCTTCATACGTCGTGTCGAAGAGCCTCTTAAGGGTTTGGTGTTGCGCCGGGTTGAACTCCCATAGATTAAAGCCCCGTTGTTGACACGGGAGGATCCGGCGGACGAGCATAACCTGGACTACATTGACGAGCTTGATCGGCTTGCTCACCAGGGACTGGATGCATGTCTGCAGTCCGGTCACCTCTTTTTCGTCGCCCCATGACAGGCCCGTCTCTTTCCAGGACATAAGCCGCGTGGGGGTCCGGATCGGAACTCGGGGGTTGCGATCCATTTCGGATCGCGCGGCTCGGTGATGTAAAACCACCACGATTGCCACCCCTTCAGGGTCTCCACGAAGGAGCCCTCGAGCCATAGGACGTTGGCCATTTTGCCCACCATGGCGCCTCCGCATTCCGCCTGGCTGCCGCGCACCACCTTGAGCTTGACGTTGAAGGTCTTGAGCCAGAGGCCGAAATGGGGGCGGATGCGAAGGAAGGCCTTGCACACGACGATAAACGCCGAGATGTTGAGGACGAAGTTCGGGGCCAGATCGTGGAAATCCAGGCCATAGAAAAACATGAGCCCCGGACAAATGGGTGGAGTGGAAAACCCAGTCCGCGGAGGAAGTGGGGAAGGAATACTACCCTCTCATGGGGCCTTGGGGTGGGGAGAAGCTGCCCCTCCTCGGGAAGCGGTGCGCGATGTCTTTGGACAAGTATCCGGCCTTCCTTAGCTTTTTGACATGGCCCTCCGTGACGGAGGAGACCATCCACTTGCCTCCCGCTCCGGACATTGCTGGAGAAGGTTGAGGTGGGAAGTGCGGGCTTGGGCGCTGGAGCTCGAGTGCGCAGGAGATGGATATGCAAAAGAGGAAGAAGGCGTAGGTAAAAGGGTGGATCCTTATCCCCTTATATGGGAGGATGCGGTTGTGCGTCCCCACCAGCCTAGTAAAACTCGCTTGCCTCCCAAGCGCCGTGATAAATGGCGCGGTTGGGTTACCCATGTCCGTATTGATGAGAATCCCGTAAAGGGGGTACACGATCTCTGCTTTAACAAGATGTGCCAAGGAAACCGCCTCGCAAAACATGCTGAGGTGGAAAAGTAAAAACGATTCAAGTAAAGGACTTGGCCATAGTGTGATGACGCACTGCGGAATACGTCGGCAGATTTGATTTGTGTCAATATTATTCTCTCTATGGCAATGTGTGGAAACTTATTTTGCAAAGCCGGACACTACTCTTGGTGTTTACAATCTTCTACGAAGGACTTGGAGGAGGAACCCGCCTTGCAATGCCAAAGACAATTTGCGCGCCGGACTCGTCGTCATTGAAGCCTGGTTCAGGGGCTACTGAGGGAGTCCTGGATTAGGGGGTGTTCGGGTAGCCGGACTATACCTTCAACCGGACTCCTGGACTATGAAGATACAAGATTGAAGACTTCGTCCCGTGTCCGGATGGGACTTTCCTTGGCGTGGAAGGCAAGCTTGGCGATGCGGACATTCAAGATCTCCTACCATTGTAACCGACTTTATGTAACCCTAACCCTATCCGGTGTCTATATAAACTGGAGGGTTGTAGTCCGTAGGCAATCAACTCCATACACAACAATCATACCATAGGCTAGCTTCTAGGGTTTAGCCTCCTTGATCTCGTGGTAGATCTACTCTTGTACTACCCATATCATCAATATCAATCAAGCAGGAGTAGGGTATTACCTCCATCGAGAGGGCCCGAACCTGGGTAAAAAACATCGTGTCCCTTGTCTCCTGTTACCATCTGGCCTTGACGCATAGTTTGGGACCCCCTACCCGAGATCCGCCGGTTTTGACACCGACAACGACACTCCAGAAGATGCCTAAGACAACGAAGACCCCGTTGAAACATCTAATGAACAAGATGAACGGGGAGATGGGAAGGTTAGTGATGACCCACAAGTGTAGGGGATCTATCATAGCCTTTTCGATAAGTAAGAGTGTCGAACCCAACGAGGAGCAGAAGGAAATGATAAGCAGTTTTCAGTAAGGTATTCTCTACAAGCACTAAAATTATCGGTAACATATAGTTTTGTGATAAGGTAATTTGTAACGAGTAGCAAGTAATAAAAGTAAATAAGGTGCAGCAAGATGGCCCAATCCTTTTTTTAGCAAAGGACAAGCCTGGACAAACTCTTATATGAAGGAAAGTGCTCCCGAGGACACATGGGAATTATCGTCAAGCTAGTTTTTATCACGTTCATATGATTTGCGTTCGGTACTTTGATAATTTGATATGTGGGTGGACCGGTGCTTGGGTACTGTCCTTACATGGACAAGCATCCCACTTATGATTAACCCCTATTGCAAGCATTCGCAACTACAATAGAGGTATTACAGTAAACCTAACCATAGCATGAAACATATGGATCTAAATCAGCCCCTTACGAAGCAACGCATAAACTAGGGTTTAAGCTTCTGTCACTCTAGCAACCCATCATCTACTTATTACTTCCCAATGCCTCCCTCTAGGCCCAAACAATGGTGAAGTGTCATGTAGTCGACGTTCACATGACACCACTAGAGGGATGACAACATACATCTCATCAAAATATCGAATGAATACCAAATTCACATGACTACTTATAGCAAGACTTCTCCCATGTCCTCAGGAACAAACGTAACTACTCACAAAGCATATTGATGTTCATAATCAAAGGTGTATTAATATGCATAATGGATCTGAACATATGATCTTCCACCAAGTAAACCAACTATCATCAACTACAAGGAGTAATCAACACTACTAGCAACCCACATGTACCAATCTGAGGTTTGGATACAAAGATTGGATACAAGAGATGAACTAGGGTTTGATATGAGATGGTGTTGGTGAAGATGTTGATGGAGATTGACCCCCTCCCGATGAGAGGATCGTTGGTGATGACGCTAGTGATGATTTCCCCCTCTGGGAGGGAGGTTTCCCCGGCAGAACAGCTCTGCCGGAGCCCTAGATTGGTTCCGCCAAGGTTCCACCTCATGGTGGCGGAGTTTCGTCTCGTGAGCTTGCTTATGATTTTTGTCCTCGACGAAAGACCTCATATAGCCAAAGATGGGCATCGGAGGGCCACCAGGGGGCCCACGAGGCAGGGGGTGCGCCCAGGGGGTAGGGCGCGCCCCAACCCTCGTGGACGGTGGGTGGCCCCCCTCTGGTACTTCTTTCGCCCAATATTTTTTATATATTCTGAAACGTGCTCCCGTGAAGTTTCAGGACTTTTGGAGATGTGCAGAATAGGTCTCCAATATTTGCTCCTTTTCCAGCCCAGAATTCCAGCTGCCGGCATTCCCCTCTTCATGTAAACCTTGTAAAATAAGAGAGAATAAGCATAAGTATTGTGACATAATGTGTAATAACAGCCCATAATGCAATAAATATCGATATAAAAGCGTGATGCAAAATGGACGTATCAACTCCCCCAAGCTTAGACCTCGCTTGTCCTCAAGCAAAAGCCGAAATCGAAAAATATGTCCACATGTTTGGAGATAGGGGTGTCGATAAAAATAAAAAACAGACATCAGGGCATCATGATTATTCTTAGAACAACAACATATATATATTGTAATATGATCTCTTATGCTAAAGTAACAATTCAATCACAATTTCAAGTATGAATCATAAACTTCATTGAGAACCAACAAACTCTAATCTCAATCATTGAGGCAATTGCAATTTATCGTAACATAGGAAAGAGTCAATATAAGAGCTTTTCAGCAAGTCCACATACTCAACTATCATTTAGTCTTTCACAATTGCTGACACTCACGCAATATTTATGGTATGAAGTTTTAATCGGACACAGAGAAAGATAGGGGCTTTATAGTTTGGCATCCCAACGTTTTACCTCAAGGGTAATGTCAAGAATAATAGTTCATGAAAACTCACATCCAATTAGTTATATATATCAGGATCTTTCCAACACATTGTGCTTGCCAAAGGATAAAATGTAAAAAGGAAAGGTGAATATCACCATGATCTTTGCATGAAGTATAAGACAAGAATAAAAGATAGGCCCTTCGCAGAGGGAAGCAGAGGTTATCATGCGCTTTTATGGTTGGATGCATGAAATCTTAATGCAAAAGAACGTCACTTTATATTGCCACTTGTGATATGGACCTTTATTATGTAGTCCGTCGCTTTTATTTCTTCCATATCACAAGATCGTATAAAGCTTATTTTCTCCACATTAATAAATCATACATATTTAGAGAGCAATTTTTATTGCGTGCACCGATCACAACTTACTTGAAGGATCTTACTCAATCCATAGGTAGGTATGGTGGACTCTCATGGCAAAACTGGGTTTAAGGATATTTGGAAGCACAAGTAGTATCTCTACTTGGTGCAAAGAAATTGGCTAACATGAGAGGGAAAGGCAAGCTCAACATGTTGGATGATCCATGACAATATAATTTATCTCAGATGTAAGAAAACATAACCCATTACGTTGTCTTCCTTGTCCAACATCAACTCTTTAGCATGTCATATTTTAATGAGTGCTCACACTCATAAAAGATGTCCAAGATAGTATATTTATATGTGAACCTCTCTTTCTTTATTACTTCCTATTAATTGCCACGATGACCAAAACTATGTTTGTCAACTCTCAACAACTTTTATTCATCATACTCTCTATATGTGAGCTCATTACTCTCCATAAGATCCATATGATCTCTTTATTTCTTTTTATTTCTTCTCTTTTATTTTATTCCCTCAAGATCATAGCAAAATAATCAAGCCCTTGACTCAACACTAATCTTTATTATATATATAGCTCACGGACTCGATTACATAAGATCATAAAGCAAAACTCACAACTAGATCATACTAAAACTTTATTCTACTAGATCAAGATATTATCAAAAGGACCAAACTAAGAAAAACAGTAAAGATAAAAGGTGTGATGGTGAGACGATAACGGGGCACTCCCCCAAGCTTAGCAGTTGCCAAGGGGAGTGCCCGTACGCGATACTCAGTTCTTCTTTGTTGGCAAAGAAGGTGTTGGTGATGATGGATAGTCACACATCGAGCATAGGAGATCCTCCAATTTGCGGATAATGCCCTTGAGTGTGATGATATGCTGCTTCAAGAAAATATTTTGACTTGTGAGATACTTGTTTTGAATATGAGCTAACTCAATCATCTTCAAAGCCTCAATCTCCGTTGGGGTAAAGAGATTGTGGTGAGGTTGAAGGATGTCTTCTTCTGCTACTGCCGGAACTTGGTACCCCATGGCCTTCTTCATCCCATCATCCTTGTTGATCTCTTCGGTCTCTTCTCTCTTCAGCTCTATCTTCATTAGCCAAGCATCGTTGCCCTCATCGTTGGAGGAGGAGGGAGACGACATGATTCTTGGCCTTGACAACCCTGGCAGAAAACAGCTCGAAACAAAAAACAGGCGATGTTTGCGTGATACGGTGGTCAAAATCTTTGGGATATTATATAATGAATTTTTACCGGCCAACAGAAGTATCGTGCAAGAAAACAGAGTCCGGAGGGCACACGAGGTGCCCACGACACAGGGGGCGTACCCAGGGGGTAGGGCGCGCCCTCCACCCTCGTGGAAGCCTCGTGTCCTTTCTGGTCTGCTTCTTATTTTCCTATTTTCTTAAATATTCCAAAACGGAGAAAAATTGCCATTAGAACTGTTTTGGAGTCGGTTTACTTACCGTACCACGTACCTATTCCTTTTCGGAGTCTGAAACGTTCTGGAAAGTGTCCCTTATGTATTCCTCCGGGGTTACAGTTTCAATAACATTAGTTTCAACATTTATAGGATTGCCTCAGATATAATGTTTGATTCTTTGGCCATTCACCACCTTCGGATTTGTGCCTTCGAAGTTGTTGATTTTTATGGCACCGGAATGATAGACCTCCTTGATAATGTAAGGACCTTCCCATTTAGAGAGAAGATTGCCTGCAAAAAATCTTAAATGAGAGTTGTATAACAATACATAATCACCTACATTGAACTCACGTTTTTGTATCATTTTGCCATGCCATCTTTTAACCTTTTCTTTAAACAGCTTGGCATTTTCATAAGCCTGGGTTCTCCATTCATCAAGTGAGCTAATGTCAAAAAGCCTCTTCTCACCAGCAAGTTTGAAGTCATAGTTGAGCTCTTTAATAGCCCAATATTCCTTATGTTCTAATTCAAGAGGTAAGTGACATGCTTTACCATAAAGCATTTTATATGGAGACATACCCATAGGATTTTTATATGCAGTTCTATAAGCCCATAATGCATCATCAAGTTTCTTGGACCAATTCTTTCTATATCTATTAACAGTCTTTTGCAAAATTAATTTAAGCTCTCTATTACTTAATTCTACTTGATCACTAGACTGCGGGTGATACGGAGATGCAATTCTATGATTAACATCATACTTATCAAGCATTTTACAAAAGGCACCATGAATAAAATGTGAACCACCATCAGTCATTAAGTATCTAGGGACTCCAAACCTCGGAAAAATAACTTCTTTAAGCATCTTAATAGAGGTGTTATGATCAACACTACTAAGTTGGAATAGCTTATACCCACTTAGTAACGTAATCAACGGCAACCAAAATATGTGTATACCCATTAGAGGAAGGAAAAGGTCCCATATAATCAAGGCCCCAAACATCAAATGGTTCAATAACAAGTGAATAGTTCATAGGCATTTCTTGACGTCTACTAATATTACCAATTCTTTGACATTCATCACAAGACAAGACAAACTTATGGGCATCCCTGAAGAGAGTAGACCAATAAAAACCGGATTGCACTACCTTATGTGCAGTTCTATCTCCAGCATGGTGTCCTCCACAAGCTTTGAAGTGACACTTGTGTAGGATATGTTCCTGTTCATGCTCAGGTACACAACGTCTAATAACACCATCTACTCCTTTATAAATGTGTGGGACATCCCAGAAGTAATGTCTTAAATCATAGAAGAACTTTTTCTTTTGCTGGTATGTGAAACTAGGTGGTATAAATTTAGCAACAATGTAATTAGCATAATCAGAATACCATGGAGTAGTACGAGAAGCATTTATGACAGCTAATTGTTCATCAGGAAAGCTATCATCAATAGGTAGTGGGTCATCAAGAACATTCTCTAACCTAGACAAGTTGTCTGCAACGGGGTTCTCGGCTCCCTTTCTATCAATAATATGCAAATCAAATTCTTGTAGCAGGAGAACCCATCTAATAAGTCTAGGTTTAGCATCTTTCTTTTCCATAAGATATTTAATAGCAGCATGATCAGTGTGAATAGTTACTTTAGAATCAACAATATAAGGTCTGAACTTATCACAAGCAAATACAACTGCTAAGAACTCCTTTTCAGTAGTAGCATAATTTCTCTAGGCATTGTCTAGAGTTTTACTAGCATATTGAATAACATTTAATTTTTTATCAACTCTTTGTCCTAGAACAGCACCTACAGCATAATCACTAGCATCACACATGATTTCAAAGGGTAAATTCCAATCAGGTGGCTGAACAATAGGTGCAGAAATCAAGGCTCTCTTAAGTATTTCAAATGCTTCTACACAATCATCATCAAAGACAAAAGGAATATCTTTTTGTAATAGGTTAGTCAGAGACCGGGAAATTTTTGAGAAGCCCTTAATGAACCTCCTATAAAAACCGGCATGACCAAGGAAGCTTTTTATACCTTTGATGTCCTTGGGACATGACATCTTTTCAATAGCATCACCTTTAGCTTTGTCAACTTCAATACCTCTTTCAGAAATTTTATGCCCCAAGACAATACCTTCATTAACCATAAAGTGGCACTTCTCCCAATTCAAGACAAGGTTTGTTTCATCACATCTCTGCAAAACTCGATCAAGCTTTCTCAAGCAATCATCAAAAGAGGATCCATAAACAGAGAAACCATCCATGAAAACTTCACAATCTTTTCACAAAAAGTCAGAGAATATAGCCATCATTCATCTTTGAAAGGTAGCAGGTGCATTACATAAACCAAAAGGCATACGTCTATAAGCAAATGTACCGAAAGGGAAAGTAAAGTAGTGATTTCTTGATCATCAGCTGACACAGATATTTGAGAGAAACCAGAGTAACCATCTAGAAAGAAAAAATGTGTATGTTTGGATAATCTTTCTAGCATTTGATCAATGAAAGGCAAAGGCTAATGATCTTTTTAGTAGCTTTATTTAACTTGCGGAAATCAATCACCATCCTATAGCCTGTAATAATTCTTTGTGGAATCAATTCATATTTATCATTAGGAACAACAGTAATACCTTCCTTCTTAGGGACACAATGGACAGGGCTTACCCACTGACTATCAGCAACGGGATAAATTATACCTGCTTCAAGGAGTTTTATTATTTCCTTTCTTACCACTTCTTTTGTCTTAGGATTTAGCCGTCGTTGGTGATCAATAACTGATATATCCTTCAAGTACTGTGTGGTGTCAGCATTACTGATCCAGGGATGACACCGGAGCATAGAGATTGGACCGTTTGAGGTCTGGTCGCTACAGGAATCAATTCATCTTTATCATTAGGAACAACAGTAATACCTCCCTTCTTAGGGACACAATGGACAGGACTTACCCACTCACTATTAGCAACGGGGTATATTATACCTGCCTACAGAAGCTTTAGTATTTTGTTTTCTTACCACTTCTTTCATTTTAGGATTCAAACATCGTTGAGGATCACGAACTGGTTTGGCATCTGCTACCAAATTTATTTTATGTTGGCATAGAGTGGGACTAATGCCCTTAAGATCATCAAGAGTATATCCAATAGCAGCACGTTGCTTCTTCGGAGTTTTCAATAATTTCTCTTCTTCATGCTCTGAAAGGTTAGCACTAATAATAACAGGATAATCTTCTTTTCATCAAGATAAGCATATTTAAGATTATTAGGCAATGGTTTAAGCTGAAACACGGGATCACCCTTGGGTGGAGGAGGATCCCCTAGGATTTCAACAGGCAAGTTGTGCTTCAGAATAGGTCCCTGTTTAAAGAATACTTCATCTATTTCCCCTCTTTCGTTCATGAACATATCGTTTTCATGGTCTAACAAATATTGTTCTAAACGATCAGTAGGAGGCACAACAATAGAAGCAAGACCAATAATTTCATCTTTACTCGGCAATTCTTTATCGTGGGGTTGTCTACAAAATTTAGCAAAATTAAACTCATGAAACATATCCCCTAAACCAACAGAAACAATATCCTTATTGCAGTCTATCTGAGCATTAACAGTATTCAAGAAGGGTCTACCAAATATAATGGGACAAAAGTCATCTTGTGGGGAACCGAGAACTAGAAAATCAGCAGGGTATTTAACTTTCCCACACAAGACTTCAACATCTCTAACAATCCCAACTGGTGAAATAGTATCTCTATTGGCAAGCTTAATTGTAACATCAATCTCTTCTATCTCAACAGGTGCTATATCATGCATAATTTCTTGGTATAAGGAATGAGGTATCGCACTTGCACTAGCACCCATATCACATAAGCCATGATAGCAATGATCTCCTATTTTAACAGAAATAATAGGCATGCCTACAACAGGTCTATGTTATTTTTAGCATCAGGTCTAGCAATTCTAGCAGCTTCATTGCAGAAGTAAATAACATGCCCATCAATATTATCGGCCAAGAAATCTTTAACCATAGCAATACTAGGTTCAACTTTAATTTTCTCAGGGAGTTTAGGTGTCTTAATATTACTTTTGTTAACCACAGTTGAAGCTTTAGCATGATCCTTTATTCTAATAGGGAAAGGTGGCTTCTCAATATAAGCAGTAGGAACAACAGGATCATTATAAGTGATAGTCTTTTCTTCAACTTGAATAGGTGCAACTACTTTTACTTCAATGGGAGGATTATATTTCAACCACTTCTCCTTTGGGAGATCAACATGAGTAGCAAAGGATTCACAGAAAGAAGCTACTATCTCAGAGTCAAGTCCATATTTAGTGCTAAATTCACGGAAAGCATCGGTATGCATAAAAGATTTAACACAATCAAACTTATGTGTTATACTTGACTCCTTACCTTCGTCGAGGTCCCAATCTTCAGATTTGCATTTAATTCTTTCCAATAAATCCCATTTGAATTCAACAGTCTTCATCATAAAAGATCCAGTACAAGAAGTATCGAGCATGGAGCGATTACTAAGAGAAATCCGAGCATAAAAATATTGAATAATCATTTATCTTGAGAGCTCATGATTGGGGCATGAATATAACATTGACTTAATCCTCCCCCAAGCTTGAGCGATGATTTCTCCTTTGCGAGTCCAAAAATTATATATATAATTACGATCACGATGAACAAGATGCATAGGATAAAACTTCTGATGAAATTCCAATTTCAATCGCTTGTAGTCCCATGATCCCATATCATCACATAGCCTATACCATGTCAATGCCTCTCCCTTCAAAGATAAAGGGAATACCTTCTTCTTGACAACATCATCGGGCATACCTGCAAGCTTAAATAATCCACAAACTTCATCCACATAGATTAAGTGTAAATCGGGATGCAATGTTCCATCTCCTGCAAAAGGATTAGCTAGCAGTTTCTCTATCATACCCGAAGGAATTTCAAAGTACACATTTTCAGTAGGTTGAGGAGCAACTCTTTGCTCTTCTGGTCGGGGTGAAGATACCCCAAACAAGCCCCTCAAAGGATTATGTTCCATAGTAACAAGTGACAGTAAATTTCAGCACACTATATAAATTTTTCCTTACCAAATTCCACCTACCAAAGGCGCTTCACTCCCCGACAACGGCGCCAGAAAAGAGTCTTGATGACCCACAAGTGTAGGGGATCTATCTTAGCCTTTTCGATAAGTAAGAGTGTCGAACCCAACGAGGAGCAAATGGAAATGATAAGCAGTTTTCAGTAAGGTATTCTCTGCAAGCACTGAAATAATTGGTAACAGATAGTTTCGTGATAAGGTAATTTGTAACGAGTAGCAAGTAATAAATGTAAATAAGGTGCAGAAAGATGGACCAAGACTTTTTGCAGCAAAGGACAAGCCTGGACAAACTCTTATATGAAGGAAAGCGCTCCCGAGGACACATGGGAATTATCGTCAAGATTGTTTTCATCACGTTCATATGATTCGCGTTCGGTACTTTGATAATTTGTTATGTGGGTGGACCGGTGCTTGGGTACTGTCCTTACTTGGACAAGCATCCCACTTATGATTAACCCCTATTGCAAGCATCTGCAACTACAACAGAAGTATTAAGGTAAACCTAACCATAGCATGAAACATATGGATTCAAATCAGCCCCTTACGAAGCAACGCATAAACTAGGGTTTAAGCTTCTATCACTCTAGAAACCCATGTCTACTTATTACTTCCCAATGCCTCCCTCTAGGCCCAAACAAGTGTGAAGTGTCATGTAGTCGACGTTCACATGACACCACTAGAGGGATGACAACATACATCTCATCAGAATATCGAACAAATGCCAAATTCACATGACTACTTATAGCAAGACTTCTCCCATGTCCTCAGGAACAAACGTAACTACTCACAAAGCATATTCATGTTCATAATCAGAGGGGTATTAATATGCATAATGGATCTGAACATATGATCTTCCACCAAGTAAACCAACTAGCATCAACTACAAGGAGTAATCAACACTACTAGCAACCCACAGGTACCAATCTGAGGTTTGGATACAAAGATTGGATACAAGAGATGAACTAGGGTTTGAGATGAGATGGCGTTGGTGAAGATGTTGATGGAGATTGACCCCCTCCCGATGAGAGGATCGTTGGTGATGACGCTGGTGATGATTTCCCTCTCCCGGAGGGAAGTTTCCCCGACAGAACAGCTCTGCCGGAGCCCTAGATTGGTTCCGCCAAGGTTCCGCCTTGTGGCTGCGGAGTTTCGTCCCGTGAGCTTGCTTATGATTTTTTCCTCGACGAAAGACCTCATATAGCCAAAGATGGGCATCGGAGGGCCACCAGGGGGCCCACGAGGCAAGGGGCGTGCCTAGGGGGTAGGGCGCGCCCCCCACCCTCGTGGACGGTGGGTGGCCCCCCTCTGGTACTTCTTTCGCCCAATATTTTTTATATATTCTGAAACTTGCTCCCATGAAGTTTCAGGACTTTTGGAGATGTGCAGAATAGGTCTCTAATATTTGCTCCTTTTCCAGCCCAGAATTCCATCTGCCGGCATCCCCCCTCTTCATGTAAACCTTGTAAAATAAGAGAGAATAGGCATAAGTATTGTGACATAATGTGTAATAACAGCCCATAATGCAATAAATATCGTTATAAAAGCATGATGCAAAATGGACGTATTAGTTAGATTTGGTAAACAGGCCACGCACGAAGACTCGGAGGACGGAAGTTATCTTACGCTCTCCGAGGACGAGGTGAGCCTCAGCATCGACGATTTCATCGTGCTTGAGGAACCTCTTGAGCAGGAGCACTTCGAGCGCCAGCGAATAGCCACCGCATGGAGCCTAAAAAAGAAGAAGCAGCAACTTCAAGCCTATCAAGATCTGCTCAATGATAAATGGACCGATGTCCTAGCATCCGAAGAATACAGCCTCAAGCGCCCAACCAAAAGTTACCCAAAGCGCAAACTGCTACCTCAGTTTGACGAGGAGGTGCCGGAATACATACCACCATCGTATAATGCGGCTGACCGACCACCACGTGGTCGGGACAAAATGGCAACTCACGCCGAACACCAGCCCGCCCCGCCTCATCGCATAGGTAGGGGTAGATTAGCCCACGGCCATACATATGACCTCCGGCAAAACCTGAATAATAAAGCAGGACATACCAGATCAATCTACGGATCTCGAGGGCATGCCTCGACACTCGACGACGGCCACCTATTCGGACGTGACAAACTTAGTCATGCGCGGGCTGAAAACCGTAGACGGACTCCATCAGAGCTACGTCACGATACAACCCGATATAGAGGCGCCGCACACCCTCATTGCTTCACTGATGAGGTCATGGATCATGAATTCCCAGAAGGGTTCAAACCCGTGAATATAGAATCATATGATGGAACCACGGACCCCGCGGTGTGGATCGAAGACTTCATTCTCCACATTCATATGGCCCGCGGCGATGACCTCCACGCCATCAAATACATCCCTTTATAACTCAAGGGGCCAGCTCAGCACTGGTTAAACAACCTGCCTGGAAATTCTATCGGCAGCTGGGAGGACTTGGAAGAAGCTTTCCTCGACAACTTCCAAGGTACATATGTCCGGCCACCAAACGTCGATGACTTAAGCCACATAGTTCAACAACCTGGAGAGTCCGCCAGGAAATTCTGGACTAGATTCTTTACTAAAAAGAACCAGATCGCTGATTGTCCGGATGCCGAAGCCCTAGCAGCCTTCAAACACAACATCCACGACGAATGGCTCACTCGCCACCTCGGCCAAGAAAAGCTAAAATCCATGGCGGCCCTCACGGCACTCATGACCCGCTTTTGTGCAGGCGAGGACAGTTGGTTGGCCCATAGCAAAAACAATGCAAGCGACGTCGGCACCCCTGAAGTTAAAAATAACAAAGACAAGTCTTGACGCAACAGATAAAAGCGTCGAAACAATAGTGATAACACCGAGGATACGGCGGTCAATGCCGGATTCAGTGGCTCTAAGTCCGGTCAGCGAAAGAAGCCGTTCCAAAAGAACAATTCAGGCCCATCCAGCTTGGACCGCATACTTGATTGTCCGTGCCAGATTCATGGCACCCCGGACAAACCACCCAATCATACAAATAGAGATTGCTGGGTTTTTAAACAGGCCGGCAAATTAAACGCCGAGAACAGGGAAAAGGGATCGCAAAGCGAGGACGATGATGAAGAGCCCCGGCAACCGAACACAGGGGGGCAAAAGAAGTTTCCCCCTCAGGTCAAAACGGTGAACATGATATACGCTACCCACATCCCCAAGAGGGAGCGCAAGCGCGCGCTCAGGGACGTCTGCGTGATAGAGCCACACACCCCAAAATGTAATCCATGGTCATCATGCCCGATCACTTTTGATCGCCGGGATCATCCGACCAGTATCCGTCACGGTGGTTCAGCCGCACTGGTCCTAGACCCAATAATTGATAGGTTCCACCTGACTCACGTCCTTATGGACGGAGGCAGCAGCCTCAATTTGCTCTATCAGGATATAGCGCGAAAAATGGGCATTAACCCATCACGGATCAAGCCCACCAGGACTACCTTCAAAGGAGTCATACCAGGTGTAGAAGCCCGATGTACGGGCTCAATCACACTAGAGGTTGTCTTCGGATCTTCGGACAACTTCCGAAGCGAGGAGTTAATCTTTGATATCGTCCCTTCCGCAGCGACTATCACGCACTGCTCGGACGAACTGTGTTTGCTCGATTCAATGTAGTACCACATTATGCTTACCTCAAGATCAAGATGCCTGGTCCATGCGGCGTCATAACAGTCAACGGAAATACAGAACGCTCCCTCCGTACAAAAGAGCACGCGACTGCCTTAGCAGCAGAAGTACAGAGTGGCCTTCTCAAGCAGAACCTTAATTCGGCTGCCGAGCCCATGGACACCGTTAAGAGGGTCCGAACTACTCTGCAGCAGGAGAGCTTGACTCGTTAGGAGCTCGACTAGCAATTCGGCCTCCATCTCAGTCCCGATAAAGTGGCGGCATTCGTGCCACGCGTAGATAACTACGCACTCAAAATCCCATGGGCATCGACGGAGGCATAGCTAGCTCGTGGTCCATAGTATGGCTCAACCGACATCGGATACACACATACTTTCACTTTTACTTGTTTCCTTTGCAGGTCTCAATCCCACAGGCCCCATCTGGTGGACTGGTCATCAGTCCTCTTGAAGGATAAACACACCAAGACGGCGAGAAACGCAGACATATGGGGACTTTTTAGGTGATTCCATTAATGATAACTCTCCTTGTTTTTTAGGACCCACATGTAGCTCTCCCTTGGTTTCGGCATGTCAAATAGCCTGTTGCTTATCGCAATACCTGTGTCAATGCTCCTTGATGTACTAATTAAATTACAATGAGAACATTTTGCGGCTGGAGCTTTAGGACCCCAGCTTTTTACCTTTGTACCTTTTCTGTTTTCTTTCTCTTTTTCAGCTCCCCTGTGGATAACCCTATCAGGTAGCACCCGTACGCTTTGGTACGTTTGATGTTTGCCAGGGGCTTCATAGCACCCCACATTACGACAACAAAAGTCTGAACACTTTTTATAAGTATAGTTCGGCACCCTGAATTTAGCATTATATGCATTGGCTCCGAATCATGTCTTTGGTCAATAGTTGGGTTGCCCGGCTCCTATGCTTGCTACCTTACGTTCCGCTATATCGGCTAAGGTAGTAAAGGGAGAACTACTGTGGTTTATCCAAAGGAGCACCTCAGTAGAGAAAGCCGAAAACTGACTGTCATGATGCGGCGAGAGCCGGTCAGTTGTTCGGAGGTTAAAAATCTGTAATGCCCTCGATGCGGCTATATCTCCCACGTGTCGAAGCACGACTTAGAGGCATAACCGCATTGAAAGCAATGTCGCAAGTGAGGTAATCTTCACACAACCCATGTAATACATAAGGGAAAGAGATACATAGTTGGCTTACAATTGCCACTTCACACAATACATGAATAAAGCATTACATCATCCAGATACAATCAAGGTCTGACTATGGAACCAAAATAAAAGAAGACTACCCCAAATGCTACACAGATGTAACACCCCGGATGTAATTTTCCCAATTTATACTCCAACTCTTGCCGTTTACGGCGTTAAGTTATTTTATTTTCTCGGGTTCGGGCTTTTTTCTTCGTGTGTTGTTATCGTTGTCATGCATCTCATATCATGTCATCATGTGCATTGCATTTGCATACGTGTTCATATCATGCATTCGAGCTTTTTCCTCGTTGTCCGTTTTGCATTCCAGCGCTTCGTTCTCCTCCGTGGTCATTTCTACCTTTCTTTCGTGTGTGGGGATTAAACATTTCCGGATTGGACCGAGACTTGCCAAGCGGCCTTGGTTTACTACCGGTAGACCGCCTGTCAAGTTTCGTATCATTTGGACTTCGTTTGATACTCCAACGGTTAACCGAGGGACCGAAAAGGCCTCGTGTGTGTTGCAGCCCAACACCCCTCCAATTTGGCCCAAAACCCACAAAAAACCCCTGCATCATCTAGAGCGTTCGATCACGATCGCGTGGCCGAAAACCGCACCTCATTTGGACTCTACCTATAAATATAGCCTCCTCCCCAAAAATTTTGGATCAAGTCGACCCTAACCCTAGATCCCCGCTCCTCTCCGCGTGCCGGACGTGTCCGACGGTGCCGGACAACGTCCGCCGCCGCCCGCGCCCTCTCAGCGATCGCCACGTGGCGCGCCGCCGCCTCCCACCGCGCCGGCCCGCGGGGCCCGACCGCGGCCCTCCCGGCCCGAGTCTCCGCCGCCGCTTCGCCCCCCTCCCCGCTGCCCGAGCGCCGCCCGCGCTGCTCCCGCCGCCACCGCGCGCCCTCACCGACGCCGCCGCATCCGCGCGCTGCCCGAGCTCGTCGCCAGCCGCCGTGGCTCCGCCACCCCACCGACGCCGCCCTCCGCCGCCGCCTCGCAGTCCCCTCCCTCCTCCGGCCAGATCCGGTCGAGGAGCGACCGGATCCGGCGACCTTGACCTCGCCGGCCGCCGTCTTCGATCTCCGGCGAGCAGCGCCGCCGCCTCGTTTTGCATGCCCGGGTCAAACCCTAGATCCGGAGGTCGAAATTCTACTAAGTCCCCGATTTTTCCAGTTTCAAGTGCCTATGTTCATCTTGTCGTAACTTTGCATCCGTAGCTCCGATTCATGCATATAGCATATCAAAATGTTCATCTCAGAGAGTACATCATTTCGTTCCATTGCATCATTTTCATTTGAGTTCATCTTGATGCCAGAAATGCTGTTAGAAGAGGGCTACTTGAGATAATTGTCAGATCTGCTACTCCATTTAGCTTTTTGTCATTTTTGCCATGATTAATGTGTGCATGATATGCCCTTGAGCTCTACATATGTTTTGTTAAGGGTTTTGTCATCTTTCCAGAGGTGCAACCCATGTATTTTTGTGATGTGTGTGGTGAATAGCACAAGCGTGCAAAGTGGTGCACTTGGTAATTCTGATTTCAGGGACTTGGCAATTCCACTAAGTTCTTGAGCTGTTTATCTCATATTGCCATATGTTCATGTTGTTTCCTAGTGATCCATGCCTCTTTTGAGGATGATCAGTAAGGATGTTTTGTTAATCTTGTAGTGCTCTATCCATCCATGTCTTTGTTTGCAATTATGGAGCACCCTAGCTTGAGTCAATCGAGCTCTACTTTTGCTACTTTGTGAATCTGGGCAGATTGTCAACTTGTTTGCAATTTTGCCGATGATGTTGTAGTTGATCCGTGCATGCCATGCTATTGTTATTGCCATGTCTAGCTTGCATTTTGTGTGTTCTTGATGGATGTATGCTTAGCTTGTCATGACTTGCACCGTAGTGAGTGTATCGAGCTCGTAAACATGCCTACTTGATATCTGTTTTCAGCATGTGCCAGTTTTCACTAAGTCTGAAAACTGATTATGTTTTGCTATGTTCACATGCTTGCAATTGTATTTTCTGATCCCTTTTGGCTCAAGGTCACTAAGGGACTTTTGTTAAGCTCTTTGAGTATCTCCATGCCATGCTTTACTTTGCCATGTTCAGGTCCTGTAGCATGTAGTTTTGTTGCTCCGAAGAGTGCTACCTGATCTGAAATTCCAGACAAGTGTTAATTTCACTAAGTCTGAGATCTGTTTGCCCTATGCATTTTTGCCATGCTTGTTTGAACCTGTTAATGGATGAATTGGCCGTAGCTCAGTGCTAGACTTTTGTTAAACATCTTGAATGCATCCCTGCCATGTATTTTTATGCCATGTTTGGGTGCTGTAGCTTGTTCATCTCATTGCATTTAGATGGCTACTTGTTGTAAATCGCAGACCGGAGTCATATTTGAATTGCTTGCCATTTCCAAACCGTAACTCCGATTCCGGCGTTCTTTCTACCGTTTTCAAGCGATTTCATCTCATCTTTCCAGTGGCACATTTGGATTTCCAAGTTGAGGCAAGGTTCATGCTTTCCTTGTCACATCTTGCATATGCATCCCGCATCACATCCCGCATAGCATACCATCTTTGCATTATATTGTTTGATCCTTGCACGTGGTTGATTGTGTCCTTGTTGCTTGTTTGTCTTGTTTGGGTAGAGTCGGGAGATGAGTTTGCTAACGAGAAGCCCGTTGAGTTTGCTTTCGAGGATCCAGTCAACTCTGACAACTGTGCCAGGCAAGATGATCATACCCTCGAAATCACTACTATCTTTGCTATGCTAGTTTGCTCGCTCTTTTGCTATGCCATGCTACGATGCCTACCACTTGCTTTCAAGCCTCCCAAATTGCCATGTCAAACCTCTAACCCACCTTGTCCTAGCAAACCGTTGATTGGCTATGTTACCGCTTTGCTCAGCCCCTCTTATAGCGTTGCTAGTTGCAGGTGAAGATTGGAGGCCGTTCCTTGTTGGAACATTTATTTACTTATTGGGATATCATTATATTATCTTGTTATCTTAATGCATCTATATACTTGGTAAAGGGTGGAAGGCTCGGCCTCTCGCCTAGTGTTTTGTTCCACTCTTGCCGCCCTAGTTTCCGTCATATCGGTGTTATGTTCCCGGATTTTGCGTTCCTTACGCGGTTGGGTTATAATGGGAACCCCTTGATAGTTCGCCTTGATTAAAGCTTTTACAGCAATGCACAACCTTGGTTTTACCATTTGCCACCTAGCCTCTTTTCCCTTGGGTTTCCGGAGCCCGAGGGTCATCTTATTTTAAACACCCCCCCCCCCGGCCAGTGCTCCTCTGAGTGTTGGTCCGAACCAGGCAGCCTGCGGGGCCACCTCGGGGAAACTCGAGGGTTGGTTTTACTCGTAGCTTGACCTATCTGAGTGTGCCCTGAGAACGAGATATGTGCATCTCCTATCGGGATTTGTCGGCACATTCGGGCGGTGTTGCTGGTCTTGTTTTAACCTGTCGAAGTGTCTTGAAGAACCGAGATACCGAGTCTGATCGGAACATCTTGGGAGGAGGTCTATTCCTTCGTTCACCGTGAGAGCTTATCATGGGCTAAGTTGGGACTCCCCTGCAGGGATTTGAACTTTTGAAAGCCGTGCCCGCAGTTATGGGTAGATGGGAATTTGTTAATGTCCGGTTGTAGATAACTTGAACCTTAATTTAATTAAAATGAATCAACTGAGTGTGTTACCGTGATGGCCTCTTCTCGGCGGAGTCCGGGAAGCGGACACGGTGTTGGAGTAATGTTTGCGCAGGTTGTTCTCTAGTCTCTCGCTCGCGCTTTGCCTCCTCTTCTCGCTCTCTTTTGCGTACAGGATAGCCACCATGTTTGCTAGTTGCTTGCTGCAGCTCCACATATATATTTTACCTTGCCTTACCCATAAGCTTAAATAGTCTTGATCGCGAGGGTGCGAGATTGCTGAGTCCCTGTGGCTCACAGATTACTATTACACCAGATGCAGGGCCTGATGATTCCGCTCCAGGAGACGCGCTTGAGCTCAAGTGGGAGTTCGACGAAGACTCTCAACGTTACTATGTTTCCTTTCCTGATGATCAGTAGTGGCGCCCAGTTGGGGGTGATCGGGACCGTGTCGCATGTTGGGTTCTCTTTTGTTTTGGCGCCGTAGTCGGGCCATGAGTGTTTGGATGATGTAATGTTATTTACGTACTTGATTGACGTGGCGAGTGTAAGCCAACTATGTTATCTCCCCTTTTATTATCATATTACATGGGATGTTGTGAAGATTGCCTAACTTGCGACATATGCCTTCAATGCGATTATGCCTCTAAGTCGTGCCTCGACACGTAGGAGATATAGTCGCATCGAGGGTGTTACAACAGATCCCCGATCGACCCCAACAGGGCTCCACTACTGATCAACTAGAACGAAACAACACAAAGGACAAGATCTTCATTGAGCTCCTCCTTGAGCTTGGTTGCGTCACCTGCACGGTCTCATCGGCACCTACAAGCTGGTTTTGGAAGTATCTGTGAGTCGCGGGGACTCAGCAATCTCACACCCTCGCGATCAAGACTATTTAAGCTTATGGGTAAGGTAAAAGGTATGAGGTGGAGCTGCAGCAAGCGACTAGCATATATGGTGGCTAACATACGCAAAAGGAGAGCGAGAAGAGAAGGAAAAAGCACGGTCGAGAAACTATGATCAAGAAGTGATCCTAGAACAACCTACGTCAAGCATAACTCCAATACAGTGTTCACTTCCCGGATTCCGCCGAAAAGAGACCATCACGGTTACACACGCGGTTGATGTGTTTTAATTAAGGTCAACTTCAGGTTTTCTAGAACCGGACATTAAAAAATTCCCATCTTCCCATAACCGCAGGCACGGCTTTCGAAAGTTCAAATCCCTACAGGGGAGTCCCAACTTAGCCCATCACAAGCTCTCACCGTCAACGAAGGATATTCCTTCTAAAGGGAAGACCCGATCAAACTCAGAATCCTGGTTACAAGACATCCTCGACAATGGTAAAACAAGTCCAGCAACACCGCCCGAATGTGCCGACAAATCCCGATAGGAGCTGCACATTTCTCGTTCTCAGGGCACACTCAGATAGGTCAAGCTACGAGTAAAACTAGCCCTCGAGTTTCCCCGAGGTGGCCCCGCAGGCTGCCCGTTTCGGACCAACACTCAGAGGAGCACTGGCACGGGGGGGTTAAAATAAAGATGACCCTTGAGTCCGCGAAACCCAAGGGAAAAGAGGCTAGGTGGCGAATGGTAAAACCAATGTTGGTCATTGCTGGAGGAGTTTTATTCAAGGCGAACTGTCAAGGGGTTCCCATTATAACCCAACCGCGTAAGGAACGCAAAATCCGGGAACATAACACCGATATGGCGGAAACTAGGGCGGCAAGAGTGGAACAAAACACCAGGCATAAGGCCGAGCCTTCCACCCTTTACCAAGTATATAGATGCATTAATTAAATAAGAGATATTGTGATATCCCAACAAAATATCCATGTTCCAACATGGAACAAACTCCAATCTTCACCTGCAACTAACAACGCTATAAGAGGGGCTGAGCAAAGCGGTAACATAGCCAAACAATGGTTTGCTAGGACAATGTGCGTTAGAGGCTTGGCTTAACAATATGGGAGGCATGATAAGCAAGTGGTAGGTATCGTAGCATAGGCATGGCAAAAGAGCGAGCATCTAGCAAGCAAAGATAGAAGTGATTTCAAGGGTATGGTCATCTTGCCTGAAATCCCGCAAGGAAGAAGAACGAGTCCATGAAGAAGACAAACGGACGTAGTCGAACGGATCCTCACACACACGACGTTATCGGTACCAACCCGAAGAAGCAACACCGGAAAGAATCAAACAACATAGTAAACAACCAACACATCAACATGGCATGATGCACAATCGAGTATGATGCATGTCCGGTTTAATGAAGCATGGCATGGCAAAGTGCACAAACAACACTACAAATTAAGTGGAGCTCAACATGCATTGGGATGCATATTAACAAAACACCACATGACTTATTTAGTTCTCTCTCGTTTATGTACCCAACAAGATTAAATGTTTTTAGCATGGCAAGAGGGTGAAGCAAATGAAAACTACCTAACTAGGCAAGTTTAAATGAGGCCGGAACAACAAGCAACAAGTCCGGAAAAATCCTCATGTGCATATTTCGGTTGTGGTACTGATCTGCCCTAAACACAATTTTAGAGTTATTAAACATGCAAAGTAAAGCCACCATGTTAAACTAGGCAAAATTCTACCCCATTTACATATAAAGTTTATTAAATTCTGAGTTACGGTTATTTAGTTATGAAATAAAGCATTTTAACATGACATAGGAGTAAATTTAACCAAATAGCATTTTAAGCATTTAAACATGGAAGAAAATGACATATTATGAAACTAGATGAAAAACTAAGCACATTTCATATATGGCTTATTTTAATCCGATGCACGTTTGGCGAGTTATCAAATGCATGTACTAGAGGGACTAATCTGTAAAACAGCAGTTTTCTAGAAAATAGCTAAATGCAGCAGCAGGAAAAAAAATACGCAACGGGCTGAATCTGGTTGGCCCAACAATGCACAGGGGCTGGAGGGGGCTTCTCACATCGGGCTTGGCCTGGTTGGTGCTGGGCTGGATGAGGCACGCGGCTGGGCCGGTCGCTGCGAGGCTGAGGAGGCTCGCTGGGCCCTGGACGCGTTGGTCGCAGTCCAGGCGCAGGTCAATGCGCGACGGCGCTCGCTGCTGCTCGAACGAGGAAAGCAAAGCACGCAGCGGCAAGGGGCTTGTCCACGGGCGGCGTGATGGAGGGAAGGTGGAGGACGGAGGGGAGCGGGGCTCGGCGCTGGCTTGGTGGTCGGAGACGCGGATCTGGGCCAGTTCGGGTCGGCGAGGCGAGGTAGCAGGCCGGCATGGAAGAACTCAGGCGGCCATGGCGTCCGTTGGCGACGAACCTTGCGGGAGTTCTCTGTTTCAAACAATATATAGAGAGAGAGGGTGAATCACAGGAGAGAGATGGGGACGAAAGGGAAGGAGAGCAAGAGAAAGGGCGAGGGAGTCTGGCCTAGCGACGAACGGTAGCGCGAGGCCGGACTTGCTCAGGCTGCAAGGGAGGCAGAGGCGTCGAGGTCATGGCCTGGTTGGGTACTGCGGCGAGGTACTTGGCGGGCGACGGGGTCCTCCATGGTGGGTCCTGAGACGGCGACGGAACAATGGCCATGGCAGCAGGGACGACCTCCTATTGCTCCTGTACTTTGTTGTGGTTGCGCGACGGCGGGGATGAGCTGCTCGTGATCCCCTTGGGATCGAGCAGGGAATTCTCTGGTTGGTGGAATGGGTGGATCGGGAGGGATTGGTTTTTGGTTGGCTGGCACTGAAAACCAGGAGAGGATGGATCCCGAGAGGGAGAGGGTAGGTAGGCGGCGGCGGGCAGGAGGGTGGATGGGACAGACCTCCTAATTTTTAGGGTTGGACCAAATATATACATCAAGTGAAATAGGTTAGGGGCTATCTGGAGCCTCCGATCAAAATCGAACGGTCGAGAAAAATATGTTAGGAAGTCCAACTAAGAAAACAGAGACGTTTTGTAGATGTTTGGGGATGATCCGGACCCAAGGGTGATGACTGCCCGGGTCGGGTTTGGGACAACTTTCGGACGCACGCGAGGATGGCCGCGGGCTGATGAGAGAGGTTAGGTAGGGCCTGGCGGTTAGGTAGTGGGCCGTGCAGGAAGCCTTGGGCTGAGAGAAGAGAAGAGAGAGACCCGACGACTGTTTCTGGAGACCGAGAAACGTCCGACATTTTGACCGACTATATTGTCGCTATAGTTAACAGTTGGGCTATCAAACGAACTCTGAATGCGATGAAACTTGACAGGCGGTCTATCTACATTATAATAAGACCACACACCAAGTTTCAACCCAAACCGAGAACATTTTCCAGCCACTTATAAAATACTATTTCGGACGTGCCGCGGGCGCGTGCAAGTGTGTCTGGGCACAGAACGGACAACGGAAAGAACTGGGGGAAACCCGGATGGATGCAGGTTTTGAAAACATGATGATGCAATGCACATGATGACATGACAAGATGCAACACGCAAGCGAATGACATGGCAAGGACGGCGAATAACTGGAAGACACCTGGCGCATCGGTCTCGGGGCGTCACAACACTCCAGCACTACGAGAGGATCTCATCCCGAGATCTAGAATGGCACTGGAGGGAAAAACGGAAGAGAAAGAGAAGAGGTAAAACTAAGTTGCTTCTTTGACAAACGAGTGAAACCAAAGAACCTTGAAAAAGTTGAGCCAATTCGAGAAAAGAATGCGACGAGATGAACGAAGTTGAAAACACTCAGTTAGAAAAGAGGAACAAGGAAGAACAAATTCGGACAACACTCCTGTTGAAAAGAGATGCAAGACTTGATAAGGCGAAAAGAACTTCAGCAAAAGGGCACAATGAAGGAAATATGCCCTAGAGGCAATAATAAAGTTATTATTTATTTCCTTATTTCATGATAAATGTTTATTATTCATGCTAGAATTGTATTAACTTGAAACATAATACATGTGTGAATACATAGACAAACAAAGTGTCACTAGTATGCCTCTACTTGACTAGCTCGTTAATCAAAGATGGTTATGTTTCCTAACCATAGACATGTGTTGTCATTTGATTAACGGGATCACATCATTAGGAGAATGATGTGATTGACATGACCCATTTCATTAGCTTACCACCCGATCGTTTAGTATGTTGCTATTGCTTTCTTCATGACTTATACATGTTCCTATGACTATGAGATTATGCAACTCCCGTTTGCCGGAGGAAGAATTTGTGTGCTACCAAAAGTCACAACGTAACTGGGTGATTATAAAGGAGCTCTACAGGTGTCTCCAAAGGTACATGTTGGGTTGGCGTATTTCGAGATTAGGATTTGTCACTCCGATTGTCGGAGAGGTATCTCTAGGCCCTCTCGGTAATGCACATCACTTAAGCCTTGCAGGCATTGCAACTAATGAGTTAGTTGCGAGATGATGTATTATGAAACGAGTAAAGAGACTTGCCGGTAACGAGATTGAACTAGGTATTGAGATACCGACGATCGAATCTCGGGCAAGTAACATACCGATGACAAAGGGAACAACATATGTTGTTATGCGGTCTGACCGATAAAGATCTTCATAGAATATGTGGGAGCCAATATGAGCATCCAGGTTCCGCTATTGGCTATTGACCGGAGACGTGTCTCGGTCATGTCTACATTGTTCTCGAACCCGTAGGGTCCGCACGCTTAAGGTATCGATGACAGTTATATTATGAGTTTATGAGTTTTGATGTACCAAAGTTAGTTCGGAGTCCCGGATGTGATCACGGACATGACGAGGAGTCTCGAAATGGTCGAGACATAAAGATTGATATATTGGACGGCTATATTCGGACACCGGAAGTATTTCGGGTGATTTCGGAGAAAACCGGAGTGCCGGAGGGTTACCGGAACCCCCCCGGGAGAAGTAATGGGCATTATGGGCCCTAGTGGAGAGAGAGAGGGGCGGCCAGGGTGGGCCGCGCGCCCCCTCCCCCTCTGGTCCGAATTGGACTAGGAGAGGGGGGGCGGCGCCCCCCTTTCCTTCTCCCTCTTCCCCTTCCTTTCCCCCTCCTAGTAGGAGTAGGAAAGAGGGGAGTCCTACTCCTACTAGGAGGAGGACTCCTCCTCCTTGGCGCGCCCTAGGGCCGGCCGGCCTCCTCCCCTTGCTCCTTTATATACGGGGGCAGGGAGCACCCCTAGACAGACAAGTTGATCCACGTGATCATTTTCTTAGCCGTGTGCGGTGCCCCCTTCCACCATACTCCTCGATAATATTGTAGCGGTGCTTAGGCGAAGCCCTGCGACGGTAGAACATCAAGATCGTCACCACGCCGTCGTGCTGACGGAATTCTTCCCCGACACTTTGCTGCATCGGAGTCCGGGGATCGTCATCGAGCTGAACGTGTGCTAAAACTAGGAGGTGCCGTAGTTTCGGTGCTTGATCGGTCGGGCCGTGAAGACGTATGACTACATCAACCGCGTTGTCATAACGCTTCCGCTATCGGTCTACGAGGGTACGTAGATAACACTCTCCCCTCTCGTTGCTATGCATCACCATGATCTTGCGTGTGCGTAGGAAATTTTTTGAAATTACTACGTTCCCCAACAGTGGCATCCGAGCCAGGTTTTGTGTATTGATGTTATATGCACGAGTAGAACACAAGTGAGTTGTGGGTGATATAAGTCATACTGCTTACCAGCATGTCATACTTTGGTTCGGCGGTATTGTTGGATGAAGCGGCCCGGACCGACATTACGCGTACGCTTACGCGAGACTGGTTCTACCGACGTGCTTTGCACACAGGTGGCTGGCAGGTGTCAGTTTCTCCAACTTTAGTTGAACCGAGTGTGGCTACGCCCGGTCCTTGCGAAGGTTAAAACAGCACCAACTTGACAAACTATCGTTTTGGTTTTGATGCCTAGGTAAGATTGGTTCTTGCTTAAGCCCGTAGCAGCCACGTAAAACTTGCATCAACAAAGTAGAAGACGTCTAACTTGTTTTTGCAAGGCATGTTGTGATGTGATATGGTCAAGACATGATGCTAAATTTTATTGTATGAGATGATCATGTTTTGTAACTGAGTTATCGGCAACTGGCAGGAGCCATATGGTTGTCGCTTTATTGTATGCAATGCAATTGCGCTGTAATGCTTTACTTTATCACTAAGCGGTAGCGATAGTCGTGTAAGCATAAGATTGGCAAGACGACAACGATGCTACGATGGTGATCAAGGTGTCGCGCCGGTGACGATGGTGATCATGACGGTGCTTCAAAGATGGAGATCACAAGCACAAGATGGTGATGGCCATATCATATTACTTATATTGATTGCATGTGATGTTTATCTTTTATGCATCTTATCTTGCTTTGATTGACGGTAGCATTTTAAGATGATCTCTCACTAATTATCAAGAAGTGTTCTCCATGAGTATGCATCGTTGCGAAAGTTCTTCATGCTGAGACACCACGTGATGATCGGGTGTGATAGGCTCTACGTTCAAATACAACGGGTGCAAAACAGTTGCACACGCGGAATACTCAGGTTATACTTGACGAGCCAAGCATATACAGATATGGCCTCGGAACACGGAGACCGAAAGGTCGAGCGTGAATCATATAGTAGATATGATCAACATAGTGATGTTCACCATTGAAACTACTCCATCTCACGTGATGATCGGACATGGTTTAGTTGATATGGATCACGTGATCACTTAGAAGATTAGAGGGATGTCTATCTAAGTGGGAGTTCTTAAGTAATATGATTAATTGAACTTAAATTTATTATGAACTTAGTCCTGGTAGTATTTTGCAAATTATGTTGTAGATCAATAGCTCGCATTGTTGCTTTCATATGTTTATTTTGATATGTTCCTAGAGAAAATTGTGTTGAAAGATGTTATTAGCAATGATGCAGATTGGATCCGTGATCTGAGGTTTATCCTCATTGCTGCACAGAAGAATTATGTCCTTGATGCACCGCTAGGTGAAAGACCTATTGCAGGAGCAGATGCAGACGTTATGAACGTTTGGCTAGCTCAATATGATGACTACTTGATAGTTTAGTGCACCATGCTTAACGACTTAGAATCGGGACTTCAAAGACGTTTTGAACGTCATGGACCATATGAGATGTTCCAGGAGTTGAAGTTAATATTTAAAGCAAATACCCGAGTTGAGAGATATGAAGTTTCCAACAAGTTCTATAGCTAAAGATGGAGGATAATCGCTCAACTAGTGAGCAGGTTCTCAGATTGTCTGGGTACTACAATCGCTTGAATCAAGTGGGAGTTAATCTTCCAGATAAAATAGTGATTGACAGAATTCTCTAGTCACCATCACCAAGTTAGTAGAACTTCGTGATGAACTATAATATGCAAGGGATAACAGAAACGATTCACAAGCTCTTCATGATGCTAAAATCGACGAAGGTAGAAATCAAGAAAAACATCAAGTGTTGATGGTAGACAAGACCACTAGTTTCAAGAAAAGGGCAAAAGGAAGAAGGGGAACTTCAAGAAGAACGGCAAGCAAGTTGCTTCTCAAGTGAAGAAGCCCAAGTCTGGTCCTAAGCCTGAGACTAAGTGCTTCTACTGCAAAGGGACTGGTCACTGGAAGCGGAACTATCCCAAGTGATTGGCGGATAAGAAGGATGACAAAGTGAACATACGTATATTTGATATACATGTTATTGATGTGTACTTTACTAGTGTTTATAGCAACCCCTCAGTATTTGATACTAGTTCAGTTGCTAAGATTAGTAACTCAAAACGGGAGTTGCAGAATAAACAGAGACTAGTTAAGGGTGAAGTGACGATGTGTGTTGGAAGTGGTTCCAAGATTGATATGATCATCATCGCACACTCCCTATACTTTCGGGATTAGTGTTGAACCTAAATAAGTGTTATTTGGTGTTTGCGTTGAGCATGAATATGATTTGATCATGTTTATTGTAATACGGTTATTCATTTAAGTAAGAGAATAAATTGTTGTTCTGTTTACATGAATAAAACCTTATATGGTTACACACCCAATGAAAATAGTTCGTTGGATCTCGATTGTAGTGATACACATAATCATAATATTAAAACCAAAAGATGCAAAGTTAATAATGATAGTGCAACTTATTTGTGGCACTGCCGTTTAGGTCATATTGGTGTAGAGCGCATGAAGAAACTCCATGCCGATGGGTTTTTGGAATCACTTGATTATGAATCACTTGAAGCTTGCGAACCATGCCTCATGGGCAAGATGGCTAAAACGCCGTTCTCCGGAACAATGGAGCGAGCAACTGACTTATTGGAAATAATACATACTGATGTATGCGATCCGATGAGTGTTGAGGCTCGCGGCGGGTATCGTTATTTTCTGACCTTCACAGATGATTTGAGCTGATATGAGTATATCTACTTGATGAAACATAAGTCTGAAACATTTGAAAAGTTCAAAGAATTTCATAGTGAAGTGGAAAATCATCGTGACAAGAAAATAAAGTTTCTACGATCTAATCACAGAGATGAATATTTGAGTTACGAGTTTGGTCTTCAATTAAAAAAATGTGGAATAGTTTCACAAACTCATGCCACCTGGAACACCACAGCATAATGGTGTGTCCGAACATCATAACCGTACTTTATTGGATATAGTGCAATCTATGATGTTTCTTACCGATTTACCATTATCATTTTGGGGTTATGCATTAGAGACAGCTGCATTCACGTTAAATAGGGCACCATCTAAATCCGTTGAGACGACACTATATGAACTGTGGTTTAACAAGAAACCAAAGTTGTCGTTTCTTAAAGTTTGGGGTTGTGATGCTTATGTGAAAAAGTTTCATCCTGATAAGCTCAAACCCAAATCGGAGAAATGTGTCTTCATAGGATACCCAAAGGAGACAGTTGGGTACACCTTCTATCACAGATCCAAAGGCAAGATATTCGTTGCTTAGAATGGATCCTTTCTAGAGAAGGAGTTTCTCTCGAAAGAAGTGAGTAGGAGGAAAGTAGAACTTGATGAGGTAACTGTACCTGCTCCCTTATTGGAAAGTAGTTCATCACAGAAAATGGTTTCTGTGACACCTGCACCAATTAGTGAGGAAGTTAATGATGATGATCATGAAACTTCAGATCAAGTTATTACTGAACCTCGTAGATCAACTAGAGTAAGATCCGCACCAGAGTGGTACGGTAATCCTGTTCTGGAAATCATCCTACTAGATCATGATGAACCTACGAACTATGAAGAAGCTAGCCCAGATTCCGCAAAATGGCTTGAAGCCATGAAATCTGAGATGGGATCCATGTATGAAAATAAAGTATGGACTTTGGTTGACTTGCCCGATGATCAGTAAGCAATTGAAAATAAATGGATCTTCAAGAGGAAGACGGACGCTGATAGTAGTGTTACTATCTACAAAGCTAGAATTGTCACAAAAAGGTTTTCGACAAGTTCAAGATGTTGACTACGATGAGAGTTTCTCACTCGTATCTATGCTTAAGTCTGTCTGAATCATGTTAGCAATTGCCGCATTTTATGAAATCTGGCAAATGGATAAACAAAGCTGCATTCCTTAATAGATTTCTTAAAGAAGAGTTGTATATGATGCAACCAGAAGGTTTTGTCAATCCTAAAAGTGTTAACAAAATATGCAAGCTCCAGCGATCCATCTGTCGACTGGTGCAAGCATCCCGGAGTTGGAATATGCGCTTTGATGAGATGATCAAAGTATATAGTTTTATACAGACTTGTGGTGAAGCCTGTATTTACAAGAAAGTGAGTGGGAGCACTACAGCATTTCTGACAAGTATATGTGAATGACATATTATTGATCAGAAATAATGTAGAATTATTCTGCAAAGCATAAAGGAGTGTTTGAAAGAAGTTTTTCAAAGAAAGACCTCGGCGAAGCTGCTTACATATTAAGCATCAAGATCTATAGAGATAGATCAATACGCTTGATAAGTTTTTTAAATGAGTACATACCTTGACAAGATTTTGAAGTATTTCAAAATGGAACAGTCAAAGAAAGAGTTCTTGCCTGTGTTACAAGGTGTGAAATTGAGTAAGACTCAAAGCCCGACCATGGCAGAAGATAGAAAGAGAATGAAAGTCATTCCCTATGCCTCAGCCATAGGTTCTATAAAGTATGCCATGCTATGTACCAGATCTATTGTATACCCTACACTGATTTTGGCAAGGGAGTACAATAGTGATCTAGGAGTAGATCACTGGACATTGGTCAAAATTATCCTTAGTGGAATAAGGATATGTTTCTCGATTATGGAGGTGACAAAAGGTTCGTCGTAAAAGGATTACGTCGATACAAGTTTTCGGCACTGATCCGGATGACTCTAAGTCTTCATCTGGATACATATTGAAAGTGGGAGCAATTAGCTAAAGTAGCTCCATGCAGAGCATTGTAGACATAGAAATTTGCAAAATACATACGGATCTGAATTTTGGCAAACTCGTTGACTAAGCTTCTCTCACAAGCAAAACATGATCACACCTTAGTACTCTTTAGGTGTTAATCACATATAGATGTGAACTAGATTACTGACTCTAGTAAACCCTTTGAGTGTTGGTCACATGACGATGTGAACTATGGGTGTTAATCACATGGTGATGTGAACTATTGATGTTAAATCACATGGCGATGTGATCTAGATTATTGACTCTAGTGCAAGTGGGAGACTGAAGGAAATATGCCCTAGAGGCAATAATAAAGTTATTATTTATTTCCTTATTTCATGATAAATGTTTATTATTCATGCTAGAATTGTATTAACCGGAAACATAATACATGTGTGAATACATAGACAAACAAAGTGTCACTAGTATGCCTCTACTTGACTAGCTTGTTAATCAAAGATGGTTATGTTTCCTAACCATAGACATGTGTTGTCATTTGATTAACGGGATCACATCATTAGGAGAATGATGTGATTGACATGACCAATTTCATTAGCTTAGCACCCGATCGTTTAGTATGTTGCTATTGCTTTCTTCATGACTTATACTTGTTCTTATGACTACGAGATTATGCAACTCCCGTTTGCCGGAGGAAGACTTTGTATGCTACCAAACGTCACAACGTAACTGGGTGATTATAAAGGAGCTCTACAGGTGTCTCCAAAGGTACATGTTGGGTTGGCGTATTTCGAGATTAGGATTTGTCACTCCGATTGTCGGAGAGGTATCTCTAGGCCCTCTCGGTAATGCACATCACTTAAGCCTTGCAGGCATTGCAACTAATGAGTTAGTTGCGAGATGATGTATTATGAAACGAGTAAAGAGACTTGCCGGTAACGAGATTGAACTAGGTATTGAGATACCGACGATCGAATCTCGGGCAAGTAACATACCGATGACAAAGGGAACAACATATGTTGTTATGCGGTCTAACCGATAAAGATCTTCATAGAATATGTGGGAGCCAATATGAGCATCCAGGTTCCACTATTGGCTATTGACCGGAGATGTGTCTCGGTCATGTCTACATTGTTCTCGAACCCGTAGGGTCCGCACGGTTAAGGTATCGATGACAGTTATATTATGAGTTTATGAGTTTTGATGTACCAAAGTTAGTTTGGAGTCCCGGATGTGATCACGGACATGACGAGGAGTCTCGAAATGGTCGAGACATAAAGATTGATATATTGGACGGCTATATACGGACACCGGAAGTGTTCCGGGTGATTTAGGAGAAAACCGGAGTGCCGGAGGGTTACCGGAACCCCCCCCCCCCCGGGAGAAGTAATGGGCATTATGGGCCCTAGTGGAGAGAGAGAGGGGCGGCCAGGGTGGGCCGCGCGCCCCCTCCCCCTCTGGTCCGAATTGGACTAGGAGAGGGGGGGCGGCGCCCCCCTTTCCTTCTCCCTCTCCCCCTTCCTTTCCCCCTCCTAGTAGGAGTAGGAAAGAGGGGAGTCCTACTCCTACTAGGAGGAGGACTCCTCCTCCTTGGCACGCCCTAGGGCCGGCCGGCCTCCTCCCCTTGCTCCTTTATATATGGGGGCAGGGGGCACCCCTAGACAGACAAGTTGATCCATGTGATCGTTTTCTTAGCCGTGTGCGGTGCCCCCTTCCACCATACTCCTCGATAATATTGTAGCGGTGCTTAGGCGAAGCCCTGCGATGGTAGAACATCAAGATCGTCACCACGCCGTCGTGCTGACGGAATTCTTCCCCAACACTTTGCTGGATCGGAGTCCGGGGATCGTCATCGAGCTGAACGTGTGCTAAAACTCGGAGGTGCCGTAGTTTCGGTGCTTGATCGGTCGGGCCGTGAAGACGTACGACTACATCAACCGCGTTGTCATAACGCTTCCACTATCGGTCTACGAGGGTACGTAGACAACACTCTCCCCTCTCGTTGCTATGCATCACCATGATCTTGCATGTGCGTAGGAATTTTTTTTGAAATTACTACGTTCCCCAACACATAACACTCCGGTTAAATGGGATATGCGTGGAAAAGAATATGAACTTGGCAAAATGAGTTGATGGGACGAAGACAGCAACATCACAATGCCTCCGGAAGAAAGAAATAGAAGATAGATAATTGGAAGAGAAGGAATTTAGAAGAAAATGACAACTTCTGCAACAAACGAAAACAATTGCTTGCTTGGGAGCGACGGAGAGATGAAAACATCTTTCATCGCGAGACTAGGAGGAAACTTGGATCATCGATAAACACCATAAATAGCAACATTCCTTAGGGAAGGGTTTAGGTGAAATATAACCCAAGATAACTCGAATGAAGGGATTGATGGATTTAAAATACCTCATTCTTGATAACTTGTGAATCATGAAACACGAAGGGAAATTATCACGAATGGCATAACACCACCTCAAAAGATAATGTAGAAAGAATTGCACTTCATTATGCAAGATGAAGAATACTTGAGCTCCTTTGAAAAGAATCTCGATGAATACTTCGAGAAGGAATTAAGTCCTTGATGAACCATCATGTAGAGCCTCCATGAAGAACTCCGGTAATAAAAGAATGATCAAATGAAATGAAGGATGAAAAGAATAAGGTTGAAGCCTTGCAATGATAAGATGGATCTTCATGATGATGAAAGCTTGGAACGCCAGGAAAAAGAAAAGATGAACCAATTGAAACCGAGAATTTGATGAACCTCCGAAATAATTGAATTTACTCGATGAAACAAGAATAAGAATTACATTATGCTTATCCTTCACCAATTTAAATTGATGACGAGCAACGGATTTGGCATACTACTTATTCTCGTAGACAGGATTATGATAGATATCGCGTAAACTTGAGAAAATACTTCAATGAACCACCGTTAGCATTTGGAAAGCACGAATGAATTGATATGATAACCAAGGAAGAGAACTCTTGAACGAACGACCGTTAGAATTGGGAATGAACGAAGTAAAGGGATGAGTCACCGGGTAAGAATTGTGAAATGAACGAAGATACTTGAGACAAACTAGATACATGAGAACGAAGGGATCGCGAACTGATTAGAGATCACTTGAACAATGCACCGGTAAGATTGGAGAATGATAACTGACAGCTGAGAATGAATAACCCTGAATTGATGGGCTCTGGATGAATCAAATTGAAAAGAATCTTGAATTGCTCCGAATAGGTGAAAAGGATTCTCACAATCAAAAACAATTATGAGATGATGGCCGAGAATGGGGCAAGATATGGAGGAAAACTCTTCTTCGGTCTTCAAATTCGAGAATGACGACGATAAACACCACCATGAATTGTTGAGGCACTCCGGAATAAAGAAGAATATAAAAGTTGAATCAACAATGAAATGAATTTGAAAGATCTTGGAGAAAGACATTTGACTGATGATAAATCATTCTTACGTCAAACTTCGAAAAGAAATTTCAGGATAGCTCCGGGAAAATAAGAAGAGTCAGGTAAGATCCTGGAAAATGACCTGTGGGTTAGGGCCCACTCAAAATATAAACCGTAGAACGATTGCTAGAAACTGAGATTGCACCGGTTGACTTAAATGGCTAGAATGAGATAACAACCTCGAAAGATCTTGAACGAATGCAGAGTGGAAAACACGAATCTTCGAGATATGTTGAGTACTCCGGAACAAATGAATAGCGAGAAATGAATGGTTATGAGGTGCACCGGCATGAGAAAAGCATTTGAAAAAACAGAAAAGAATATGATCAACACCGAAAGCTTGAATTGGATCCACCGGAAAAGGAAAGAATGGAGAATGATGAACTTGAAGCTCCGTTAGGATCTTCATGAGAATCACCAGATAAGAATATTGACAGAAAATGATAGAGAGACTTCACAAGAATAAAAGGATACTTGATAAACACATCGGATTCCTTGAAAAAAAAGGGGGGGAGGGGGGGAAAAACAAAGGCAACATGGAGACGGATGAAACAAACACCATTGAGAAGAACTGATACTAGATCTTGCGGATGTTGAAAATGGACGGATCCGCTTGAAGAGAAGCACACCGGTTGAAAAGGTTTGACCTGACAATCTCGATTATCAAGAAGGATTAGTATCCACATCGGAGTATGAGAACACCACTTAGAAAAGGGATGGAATCAACATTTGACTTCGAAGCAACTCGAATACCACAACTCAAAACAAAACAAAGGATTGACTTGCAGAACAAGCCGGAACAAACATATGATAGAAATTTTGTCCGAAGTTTTCATGGTGGGGCCTACACGGGCTCGGTCGTATAGCACCATCATGTACAAGGCAGTGCACATGACATACGAAGCGTCCCCGAGTCGGCATAGCCAAGGACTCTTTAAGACACAACGAGACCACTGTAAAACCAACCGTGAATAGGCGGACCACTAGACGTCGAACCCTAATTTCATATCATACATCTGTTGGAAAGATATCCTAAGAGCTACTTGAATTCCCACTTATAAACTCCCGAAATTTTCTGGTTATGCAATCAGGTGTTGGGGATATAGGGGAAGCATAATATCTCACCCAAACTAGCAAATCCTACATCCAGCTATATCCATCCTTCAACACATAACCAAGAAACCTTCGGAAATCATCTACCTCAACCTCTGAAAAGCATCCGTTATACGAGTTATGTCAATACTCCCGAACTCCCGCCCCAGTACTGGGTGGCGTCGAGGTTATCTCACCAACAACTGCATAAAAGAGATTTTCGATGTCGGCGAAACTAAACTCAGGTATTCCAGAACTGCAACGATAAAATTGTGACGACAACACCTCGGAGCTCAACTCCCTGGGACACTGCCACAACCCCTAAATGTCAGGAGGCACCAAGAACAATGTTCCCGTCACAAAACCATCAGAACGATTCCAAGATACCCGCGTGATCCTAAAAAAAATTAGTGAAATTTGAGAAGAGAAGAGTCAAAACTCTACGTCAGGATGCCTCACCAGAGCGATGAAGGGACTGGGGAGTAAAAAGAATTCCTAACTCTCCGATATATATAATTCCTAAATGACTCAAAACATTTTTCTAGACTCAAATACGCCAGCGATTCAATCAAGCAGGGGGCTCCTAAGGTCGCGGAAGGCTCTGATTACCAACTTGTAACGCCCTCGATGCGGCTATATCTCCCACGTGTCGAAGCACGACTTAGAGGCATAACCGCATTGAAAGCAATGTCGCAAGTGAGGTAATCTTCACACAACCCATGTAATACATAAGGGAAAGAGATACATAGTTGGCTTACAATCGCCACTTCACACAATACATAAATAAAGCATTACATCATCCAGATACAATCAAGGTCCGACTACGGAACCAAAATAAAAGAAGACTACCCCAAATGCTACACAGATCCCTGATCGACCCCAACTGGGATCCACTACTGATCAACTAGAATGAAACAACACAAAGGACAAGATCTTCATCGAGCTCCTCCTTGAGCTTGGTTGCGTCACCTGCACGGTCTCATCGGCACCTGCAAGTTGGTTTTGGAAGTATCTGTGAGTCACGGGGACTCAGCAATCTCATACCCTCGCGATCAAGACTATTTAAGCTTATGGGTAAGGTAAAAGGTATGAGGTGGAGCTGCAGCAAGCGACTAGCATATATGGTGGCTAACATACGCAAAAGGAGAGCGAGAAGAGAAGGAAAAAGCACGGTCGAGAAACTATGATCAAGAAGTGATCCTAGAACAACCTACGTCAAGCATAACTCCAACACTGTGTTCACTTCCCGGATTCCGCCGGAAAGAGGCCATCACGGTTACACACGCGGTTGATGTGTTTTAATTTGGGTCAACTTCAGGTTTTCTACAACCGTACATTAACAAATTCCCATCTGCCCATAACCGCGGGCATGGCTTTCGAAAGTTCAAATCCCTGCAGGGGAGTCCCAACTTAGCCCATCACAAGCTCTCACGGTCAACGAAGGATATTCCTTCTAGCGGGAAGACCAGATCAAACTCGGAATCCCGGTTACAAGACATCCTCGACAATGGTAAAACAAGTCCAGCAACACTGCCCGAATGTGCCGACAAATCCCGATAGGAGCTGCACATATCTCGTTCTCAGGGCACACTCAGATAGGTCAAGCTATGAGTAAAACCAGCCCTCGAGTTTCCCCGAGGTGGCCCCGCAGGCTGCACGTTTCAGACCAACACTTAGAGGAGCACTGGTCCGGGGGAGTTAAAATAAAGATGACCCTTGAGTCCGCGAAACCCAAGGGAAAAGAGGCTAGGTGGCGAATGGTAAAACCAATGTTGGGCATTGCTGGAGGAGTTTTATTCAAGGCAAACTGTCAAGGGGTTCCCATTATAACCTAACCACGTAAGGGACGCAAAATCTGGGAACATAACACCGATATGACGGAAACTAGGGCGGCAAGAGTGGAACAAAACACCAGGCATAAGGTCGAGCCTTCCACCCTTTACCAAGTATATAGATGCATTAATTAAATAAGAGATATTGTGATATCCCAACAAAATATCCATGTTCCAACATGGAACAAACTCCAATCTTCACCTGGAACTAACAACGCTATAAGAGGGGCTGAGCAAAGCGGTAACATAGCCAAACAATGGTTTGCTAGGACAAGGTGGGTTAGAGGCTTGGCTTAACAATATGGGAGGCATGATAAGCAAGTGGTAGGTATCGCAGCATAGGCATGGCAAAAGAGCGAGCATCTAGCAAGCAAAGATAGAAGTGATTTCGAGGGTATGGTCATCTTGCCTAAAATCCCGCAAGGAAGAAGAACGAGTCCATGAAGAAGACAAACGGACATAGTCGAACGGATCCTCACACACACGACGTTATCGGTACCAACCCAAAGAAGCAACACCAGAAAGAAGCAAACAACATAGTAAACAACCAACACATCAACATGGCATGATTCATAATCGAGTATGATGCATGCCCGGTTTAATGAAGCATGGCATGGCAAAGTGCACAAAAAATACTACAAATTAAGTGGAGCTCAGCATGCATCGGGATGCATATTGACAAAACACCACATGACTTATTTAGTTCTCTCTCGTTTATGTACCCAACAAGATTAAATGTTGTTAGCATTGCAAGAGGGTGAAGCAAATGAAAACTACCTAACTAGGCAAGTTTAAATGAGGCCGGAACAACAAGCAACAAGTCCGGAAAAATCCTCATGTGCATATTTTGTTTGTGGTACTGATCTGCCCTAAACACAATTTTAGAGTTATTAAACATGCAAAGTAAAGCCACCATGTTAAACTAGGCAAAATTCTACCCCATTTACATATAAAGTTTATTAAATTCTGAGTTGCGGTTATTTAGTTATGAAATAAAGCATTTTAACATGACATAGGAGCAAATTTAACCAAACAGCATTTTAAACATTTAAACATGGAAGAAAATGACATATTATGAAACTAGATGAAAAACTAAGCACATTTCATATATGGCTTATTTTAATCCGATGCACAGTTGGTGAGTTATGAAATGCATGAACTACAGGGACTAATCTGTAAAACAGCAGTTTTCTGGAAAATAGCTAAATGCAGCAGCAGGAAAAAAATACGCAACGGGCTGAATCTGGTTGGCCGAACAATGCACAGGGGCTAGAGGGGGCTTCTCACATCGGGCTTGGCCCGGTTGGTGCTGGGCTGGATGAGGCATGCGGCTGGGCCGGTCGCTGCCACGCTGAGGAGGCTCGTTGGGCCCTGGACGCGTTGGTCGCAGTCCAGGCGCGGGTCAACGCGCGGCGGCGCTCGCTGCTGCTGCTCGAACCAGGAAAGCAAAGCACACAGCAGCAAGGGGCTCGGCCACGGGCGGCGTGATGGAGGGAAGGTGGAGGACGAAGGGGAGCGGGGCTCGGCGCTGGCTTGGTGGTCGGAGACGCGGATCTGGGCCAGTTCGGGTCGGCGAGGCGAGGTAGCAGGCCGACATGGAAGAACTCAGGCGGCCATGGCGTCCGTTGGTGACGAACCCTGCGGGAGTTCTCTGTTTCAAACAATATAGAGAGAGAGGGTGAATCACAGGAGAGAGATGGGGAAGAAAGGGAAGGAGAGCAGGAGAAAGGGCGAGGGAGTCTGGCCTAGCGACGAACGTTGGCGCGGCCGCGGTTAGGGACGAAAAAGCTGCGCGAGGCCGGACTTGCTCAGGCTGCAAGGGAGGCAGAGGCGTCGAGGTCATGGCCTGGTTGGGTACTCCGGTGAGGTACTTGGCGGGCGACGGGGTCCTCCATGGCGGGTCCTGAGACAGCGACGGAACGATGGCCATGGCAGCAGGGACGACCTCCTGTTGCTCCTGTACTTTGCTGTGGTTGGGCGACGGCGGGGATGAGCTGCTCGTGATCCCCTTGGGATCGAGCAGGGAATTCTCTGGTTGGTGCAATGGGTGGATCGGGAGGGATTGGTTTTTGGTTGGCTCGCGCTGAAAACCAGGAGAGGATGGATCCCGAGAGGGAGAGGGTAGGTAGGCGGCGGCAGGCAGGAGGGTGGATGGGACAGACCTCCTAATTTTTAGGGTTGGACCAAATATATACATCAGGTGAAATAGGTTAGGGGCTATCTGGAGCCTCCGATCAAAATCGAACGGTCGAGAAAAATATGTTAGGAAGTCCAATTAACAAAACGGAGACGTTTTGTAGATGTTTGGGGCTGATCCGGACCCAAGGGTGATGACTGCCCGGGTCGGGTTCGTGACAACTTTCGGATGCACACGAGGATGGCCGCGGGCTGACGAGAGAGGTTAGGTAGGTCCTGGCGGTTAGGTAGTAGGCCGTGCAGGAAGCCTTGGGCTGAGAGAAGAGAAGAGAGAGACCCGGCGACTGTTTCCGGAGACCGAGAAACGTCCAACGTTTTGACCGACTATATTGTCGCTATAGTTAACGGTTGGGCTATCAAACGAACTCCGAATGCGATGAAACTTGACAGGCGGTCTATCTACACTATAATAAGACCACACGCCAACTTTCAACCCAAACCGAGAACATTTTATGGCCACTTATAAAATACTATTTCGGACATGCCGCGGGCGCGTGCAAGTGTGTCTGGACTCAGAACGGACAACGGAAAGAACTGGGGGAAACCCGGACGGATGCAGGTTTTGAAAACATGATGATGCAATGCACATGATGACATGACAAGATGCAACACGCAAGCGAATGACATGGCAACAACGGCGAATAACTGGAAGACACCTGGCGCATCGGTCTCGGGGCGTCACAAAATCGTTGGGGATTTCTTCCGCATTACGCGAAGGATCGGTACTTCCCTATCAGACGCTTATAGCACTCTAGTTCGGATACTAGGGGTTGCGCCCATGTTTTTATTATAAAACTCATATGGCTAAGTGAGGGCGTTCAAGCCGCATAGTCTGGTTGCCTGGTTCGTTGCGCTAAACAACTCCTTCAAGGACCATATAATTGGATCAAGATTGTTTAGATTCCATCCCGAACACCCCCGTACTACCTACATGGGGGCAGAAGCCGACGACTAGCCAACCCTCAGATTTCATACAACACGGCCGCACAGGAGGAAAAAATTAAAACATAACAAGCATTATATTACACAACATCATTGATTCATGTTACAGGACAGGATAATACAAGTATTTTCATGGGAATATAACATCCTTCGCACATTGCTCCGCCACAAGGCGGGATCCCTCCAGGACACCATCAAAATATAACTCGGGACGGCGGAGCTCATTGCCCTCAGGCGGCCCCTCAGTCATCAGCTTCTTGGCATCCATCTTCGCCCAATGCATCTTGACACGGGCAAAGGCCATTCGGGCACCTTCAATACAGACCGATCGCTTTATGACCTCAAGGCGTAGGCAGGCACTAACAAGCCGCTTCACAAGTCCGAAGTAGCTGCTGGGTATCGGCACGGCAGGCCATAGTCGGACTATCAGGTCCATGGCTAGCTCAGCCGCCTTGTGCAGCTCGACCAGCTGTTTCAGCTGGTCGCTGAAGGGCACCGGATGTTCTGGTCCAAGATATTGAGACCAAAACAGCTTCTCCATAGAAATCCCTTCTTCGGCTCAATAGAACTCAGCAGCATCTGATACGCTACGCGGAAAATCCGTAAACGTCCCTGGAGAGCTTCAAATTTAGGTAAGTAAAAGGAATGTTTCCTTCACAGACTTGCTTTGCATAATGAAAGCCTTACCCGCCGCGATCTTCTTGGCAGCCTGGATTTCCTGAAGGGCGCTCTGGGCCTCGGCTCAAGCCTCTTGTGCACTCTGGCGGGCCTTCGCAAGTTCGGACGCTCGCGTCTTAGAATCACGCTCCAAGGACTCATACTTCTTGATGGCGTCCTGGAGCTCTTGCTGGACCTCGTTGACCCGGGCCTCATGTTTCTCGTGCGCGGCGTGCTCCTTGGCTGCTTTGTCCTCGGCCTCGGCTAACGCCTTCTTGAGGGCCGCCACCTCGGTCATGGCCCCTAATAAAAATTATGACACTTTAGTCAGCACGAAACATTCATCCTTCCTCAATTCACGCGCAGGTCACTGCATACCTTGGCTGTCCTCCAGTGATAACCCACAATTATAGGGGATCGCAACAGTTTTTGAGGGTAGAGTATTCAACCCAAATTTATTGATTCGACACAAGGGGAGCCAAATAATTTTCTCAAGTATTAGCAGCTGAGTTGTCAATTCAACCACACATGGAAACTTAATATCTGCAGCAAAGTGTTTAGTAGCAAAGTAATATGATAGTAGTGGTAACGGTAGCAAAAGGTAATGATAGCAAAAGTAATGTTTTTGGTATTCTGTAGTGATGATAGCAATAGCAACGGAAAAGTAAATAAGCAAAGAACAATATATGGAAAGCTCGTAGGCAATGGATTAGTGATGGAGAATTCTGCCGGATGCGGTTCATCGTGTAACAGTCATAACCTAGGGTGACACAGAACTAGCTCCAATTCATCAATGTAATGTAGGCACGTATTCCAAATATAGTCATACATGCTTATGGAAAAGAACTTGCATGACATATTTTGTCCTACCCTCCCATGGCAGCGGGGTCCTAGCAGAAACTAAGGGATATTAAGGCATCCTTTTAATAGAGTACCGGACCAAAGCATTAACACATAGTGAATACATGAACTCCTCAAACTACGGTCATCACCGGTAAGTATCCCGATTATTGTCACTTCGGGGTTAACGGATCATAACACATAATAGGTGACTATAGACTTGCAAGATAGTATCAAGAACTCTCATATATTGATGAAAACATAATAGGTTCAGATCTGAAATCATGGCACTCGGGCCCTAGTGACAAGCATTAAGCATAGCAAAGTCATAGCAACATCAATCTCAGAACATAGTGGATACTAGGGATCAAACCCTATCAAAACTAACTCGATTACATGATAAATATCATCCAACCCATCACCGTCCAGCAAGCCTACGATGGAATTACTGAAGCACGGCGGTGAGCATCATGAAATTGGTGATGGAGGAAGGTTGATGATGACGATGGCAACGGATTCCCCTCTCTGGAGCCTCGAACGGACTCCAGATAAGCCCTCCCGAGAGGTTTTAGGGCTTGGCGGCGGCTCTGTATCGTAAAACGCGATGAATCCTTCTTT
Organism: Triticum urartu; assembly: GCF_003073215.2. Classification (NCBI taxonomy): domain Eukaryota; kingdom Viridiplantae; phylum Streptophyta; class Magnoliopsida; order Poales; family Poaceae; genus Triticum; species Triticum urartu. Next base: position 570,988,046 of record NC_053023.1, on the reverse strand, counting down.
ATTATTTTTTTCTCCCCGAAAGCAAATATATAAAGTTGGAGTCGAGGTCGGAGGATCTCCAAGGGGTCCACGAGGTAGGGGCGCACCCTAGGGGGGCAGGCGCGCTCCCCCACCCTCGTGGCTAGGGTGTGGGCCCCCTGGTCTTCATCTTTTGCAAGGATTTTTATTATTTCCGAAAAGATGTTCCGTGAAGTTTCAGGTCATTTTGAGAACTTTTGTTTCTGCACAAAAATAACACCATGGCAATTCTGCTGAAAACAGCATCAGTCCGGGTTAGTTCCATTCAAATCATGCAAGTTAGAGTCCAAAACAAGGGCAAAAGTGTTTGGAAAAGTAGATACGACGGAGACGTATCAACTCCCCCAAGCTTAAACCTTTGCTTGTCCTCAAGCAATTCAGTTGACAAACTGAAAGTGATAAAGAAAAACTTTTACAAACACTATTTTCTCTTGTTGTTGTAAATATGTAAAGCCAGCATTCAAGTTTTCAGCAAAGATTATGAACTAACCATATTCACAATAGCGCATAGGTCTCATGTTTACTCATATCAATGGCATAATCAACTAGCGAGCAATAATAATAAATCTCGAATGACAACACTTTCTCAAAACAATCATAATATGATATAACAAGATGGTATCTCACTAGCCCTTTCTGAGACCGCAAAACATAAATGCAAAACACCTTTAAAGATCAAGGACTGACTTGACATTGTAATTCATGGTAAAAGAGATCCAGTCAAGTCATACTCAATGTAAACTAACATTAATGGATGCAAATGACAGCGGTGCTCTCCAACTGGTGCTTTTTAATAAGAGGATGATAACTCAACATAAAAGTAAATAGATAAGCCCTTCGCAGAGGGAAGCAGGGATTTGTAGAGGTGCCAGAGCTCGGTTTTGAAATAGAGGAGAATAATATTTTGAGCGGTATACTTTCATTGTCAACATAACAACCAAGAGATGGCGATATCTTCCATGCTACACACATTATAGGCGGTTCCCAAACAGAATGGTAAAGTTTATACTCCCCCTCCACCAACAAGCATCAATCCATGGCTTGCTCGAAACAATGAGTGTCTCCAACTAACAAGAGTCCCAGGGGGTTTTGTTTGCAATTGTTTTGATTTAGTTTGCATAAAGCATGGGACTGGGCATCCCGGTGACCAGCCATTTTCTCATGAGTGAGGAGTGGAGTCCACTCCTCTTGAGAATAACCCGCCTAACATGGAAGATACGTACAGCCCTAGTTGATACATGAGCTATTAGAGCATACAAAACAGGATATTTATTTGAAGGTTTAGAGTTTGGCACATACAAATTTACTTGGAACGGCAGGTAGATACCGTATATAGGTAGGTATGGTGGACTCATATGGAACAACTTTGGGGTTTATGGAGTTGGATGCACAAGTAGTATTCCCGCTTAGTACAGGTGAAGGCTAGCAAAAGACTGGGAAGCGACCAGCTAGAGTGCGACAACAGTCATGAACATGCATTAAAATTAATCAACACTAAATGCAAGCATGAGTAGGATATAATCCACCATGAAAATAAATATCGTGAAGGCTATGTTGATTTTGTTTCAACTACATGCGTGAACATGCGCCAAGTCAAGTCACTTAAATCATTCATAGGAGGATACCACCCCATCATACCACATCACAACCATTTTAATAGCATGTTGGCACGCAAGGTAAACCATTATAAGCTCTTAGCTAATCAAGCATGGCACAAGAAACTATGATCTCTAGTTGTCATTGCAAACATGTTTATTCATAATAGGCTAAATCAGGAACGATGAACTAATCATATTTACAAAAACAAGAGAGGTCGAGTTCATACCAGCTTTTCTCATCTCAGACAGTCCATCATATATCGTCATAATTGCCTTTCACTTGCATGACCGAATGATGTGAATAATATTAAGAGTGCACGTGCATTAGACTAAGCTGGAATCTGCAAGCATTCAGTAAATAGGAGAATACAAGGCAATATGGGCTCTTTGTCAGATCAACAATAATGCATATAGGAGCCACTTCAACAATTTAATTATGGTCTTCTCCTATCGACCCCCAAAGAAAAGAAAAGAAATAAAACTATTTACACGGGAAAGCTCCCAACAAGTAAAAGAAGAACAAGAAATCTTTTTGGGTTTTCTTTCTAATTACTACTACAAGCATGGAAAGTAAACTAATTAAAAGCTACAACTAATTTTTTTGGTTTTTCCTAAGGTTTATTAAACACACAAAAAGAAAACATAAAAAGGAAAATAAACTAGCATGGATGATACAATGAAAAAGTATAAGCACCGACATCTAGCAATGAGTGTGTGAACATGAATGTAATGTCGATGAGAAATACGTACTCCCCCAAGCTTAGGCTTTTGGCCTAAGTTGGTCTATGGCCACGGCTGGCCTGGCGGATATCCATAGTAATAGTTGGGGTCGTACTGCGATGAAGAAGACTCTGATTGCCACCGGTTGGCAATCATCTCCGGATCCCAATGGTAATTAGACTGTCATGGATGATCAACTTGTGGTTCCAACTCTAGCTCTGTGGTTGATGTAGGGTTCCGGTAGGCTTGAATAGCCTCTAACGGAACAAGGTGCTGGCCTGAAGATAAATCAAACAAGGAAGGAGGAGGCAGGGTAATAGTCTCAGGATGATGTTTATGAAAGAACAATTTGTATTTAAGCTCCCCTTCCCTATTCTTAACAATAAAATCGTGTGCCACCATACTCTTATAATCTAAATAAACACGAGGCAACAATTTTTCTTCCTTCTCATAATGCCTAATAGGTATGTTAAAATGTGCAGCTAGGCATGAAGCATAGATGCCTCCAAAGATGGGGCCCTTTGTACGGTTCAGACTTAACCGTTTAGCAATAATAATATCAGGAACACTAAGGTTTCCACAGTTTCCATGACCAATTAGCAATGACTAGCAAATATTGCAATGTAGCGTAAAACAGGAAAATGTATGCTAGTGATTCGTGCATCGGAAACCTTCCTCGTTTCCCCTACAATGATGATATCAATAAACCCATCCACATCGCCGCGATGTGGTTCCTCTGTCATGCCCTCGAAAGGGACCAAACAAACCCGACAAAAATCATAAAGTGACATCTCCTTATGCTCATCATATAAATAAAACTCCACCGTAGGTGGTGAGCTCCTAGAATGGAAATGAAAGTTTTGCACAAAGATATTGGTGAGTAAGAGATACTGGTCGCGTTGGTCGTGGAGGAAGGCGGTGAGGCCTGCATTCTCAGCCAATTCATAAAAATCATCATAAATCCCGGCTGCTCTCAAGAAATCATCGGAGGGCCATTCACACGGCCTAACCTCCACGGTGCGAGGCGGATTATATTTGGGCTTCTTTGCTTCTTCATTTTGCTTTTCCTTCGAGCTTCGGCTCGATGAGCCCCTCAAAAATGTCTTCATTATTCTCTGAAAAATTCTGAAATTTTTAGTAACTTCAAATAAAAGTGAGCCAAGCTCAACAAAATTGATAGCAACAACTCCTACAAGTGCCTAGAGCCTATATCATGCATTAGAACTACTTTTGACCATATAGACTTGACATGCAAGCTCAAGAACATGGTCACCTAGGCAGCACAAATTTGCAATGAATAAAGCACTAGAACAAAAACTAATTGGACCAATGGAGGAGTCACATACCAAGGAACAATCTCCCCAAGCAGTTTTGTGAGAGGTGCTTTGAGCAAGGAGATCGAAAATGGCAGCAAAATGAGCTTGGACTCGGGTTTGAGCTGGATATTCATGTTTGTGGGAGGAAGAAGGAGTGTGTGGGTGCAGGAATAAGTGGAGGAGGGCCACCGTGGGCCCACGAGGCAGGGGGGCGCGCCCAGGGGGTAGGGCGTGCCCTCCACCCTCGTGGCCAGGTGGATGCCCCCCTGCTGTGTTCTTGGTTCCAAATATTCTCAAATGTTCCAGAAAAAATCATATTTAAATTTCAGGGCATTTGGAGAACTTTTATTTTCGAGTTATTTTTATATTGCACGGATAATTCAAATAACAGATGGAAAATATTTATTTTAATTTTATTTAATATAAATAACAGAAAGTAAAAGGAGGGTATAGAGAGTTGTGTTTTCTAAATTCATCCATTTCATGATCATCAAAAGGAATCCACTAACAAGGTTGATCAAGTCTTGTTAACGAACTCATTCCGAATAACATGGGACCGGAGAAATTTCGAATAACACTATGTTACCTCAACGGGGATATGCACATCCCCAATAATAAGAATATCATATTTCTTCTTGACAGTAGGAAGAGGAAATTCAAAACCTCCAAATATAATTGATGGAATTTTTCCAATAGAGTTGATACTATGAACTTGAGGTTGTTTCCACGGAAAGTGTACCGTATGCTCATTACCATTAACATGAAAAGTGACATTGCCTTTAGTGCAATCAATAATAGCCCCTGCAGTATACAAAAAGGGTCTTCCAAGAATAATAGACATACTATCGTCCTCGGGAATATCAAGAATAACAAAGTCCGTTAAAATAGTAACATTTGCAACTACGACAGGGACATCCTCACAAATACTGACAGGTATAGCAGTTGATTTATCAGCCATTTGCAAAGATATTTCAGTAGGTGTCGACTTATTCAAATCAAGTCTATGATATAAAGAGAGAGGCATAACACTAACACCGGCTCCAAGATCACATAAAGCAGTTTTAACATAATTTCTTTTAATGGAGCATGGTATAGTGGGTACTCCTGGATCTCCAAGTTTCTTTGGTATTCCACCCTTAAAAGTATAATTAGCAAGCATGGTGGAAATTTCAGCTTCCGGTATCTTTCTCTTATTTGTAACAATTTCTTTCATATACTTAGCATAAGGATTCATTTTAAGCATATCAGTTAATCGCATACGCAAAAATATAGGTCTAATCATTTCAGCAAAGCGCTCAAAATCCTCATCATCCTTTTTTTGGATGGTTTGGGAGGAAAAGGCATGGGTTTTTGAACCCATGGTTCTCTTTATTTACCATGTTTCCTAGCAACAAAGTCTTTCTTATCATAACATTGATTCTTTGATTGTGGGTTATCAAGATCAATAGCAGGTTCAATTTCTATATCATTATCATTACTAGGTTGAGCATCATCATGAACATTATCATTAACATTATCACTAATTTCAGGTTCATTACCAGATTGTGTATCAGCATCAGAAATAGAAATATCATTTGGATTCTTAGGTGGTTGAGCAATAGGTTCACTAGAAGCATGCAAAGTCCTATCATTTTTCTTTTTCTTCCTTTTAGAAGGACTAGGTGCATCTATATTATTTCTCTGAGAATCTTGCTCAATTCTCTTAGGATGGTGTCGGTGTCAAAACCGGCGGATCTCAGGGAGGGGGTCCCGAACTGTGCGTCTAGGCCGGATGGTAACAGGAGGCAAGGGACACGAAGTTTAACCGAGGTTCGGGCCCTCTTGATGGAGGTAAAACCCTACGTCCTGCTTGATTAATATTGAAGATATGGGTGTTACAAGAGTAGAACTACCACGAGATCAGAGAGGCTAAACCCTAGAAGCTAGCCTACGGTATGATTGTATGTTGTGATTGTTATCCTACGGACTAAAGCCCTCCGGTTTATATAGACACTGGAGAGGGTTAGGGTTACACAAGGTCGGTTACAAAGGAGGAGATATCCATATACGTATTGCCTAGCTTTCCTTCCACGCCAAGTAGAGTTCCATCCGGACACGAGACGAAGTCTTCAATCTTGTATCTTCATAGTCTAACAGTCCGGCTGTCCGGAGACCCCCTAATCCAGGACTACCTCAGTAGCCCCTGAACCAGGCTTCAATGACGACGAGTCCGGCATGCAGTTGTCTTCGGCATTGCAAGGCGGGTTCCTTCTCTGAATACATTACAGAAGAAGTTGAATACGAGGATAGTGTCCGACCTTGAAAAATAAGTTCCACATTCCACCGCAGAGAGAATAATTTTTCCTCAAATCTAATTTGCTGGTTTATTTTGACAGTATGACGTCATGTCATGGCCCGGTGATTATTCGAACCGTTTCTCTTAACCCACCCCACATAATGCGAGGCGGTTTCTTGACACGTCTTGTCAAAGCGGAGATCGTGTCCCCTTATTACGGGATTCTCATCAATACAGGCGTGGGTAACCCAACCGCGCCATCAATTGCGGCGCTTGGGGGATAAGCGAGTTTTACTAGGCAAGTGGGGACGTTTAATTTTGTTCGCCCATATAAAGGGATAAGGATTCCCCTTTCTATCCACGCCTTCTTCCTCCTCTGCTCATACGCTCCCGCACACTCAAGCTCTAGCGCCCAAGTCTTCACTTCCATCTCAACCTTCTCCAATCATGTCCGGAGCGGGAGGCAAGTGGATGGTCTCCTCTGTCACGGAGGGAGACGTCAAGAAAGTGAGGAGAGCCGGATACCTGCACGACGATATCGCGCACCGGCTCCCAGATGAGGGACAGCTCATCCCCACCCCAGAGCCCCATGAGAGGGTGGTATTCCTCACCCATTTCCTCCGCGGACTGGGATTCCCTCTCCATCCCTTCGTCCGAGGACTCATGTTTTATTACAGCCTGGATTTCCACGATTTGGCCCCGAACTTCATCCTCAACATCTCGGCGTTCATCGTCGTGTGCGGGGCCTTCCTCCGCATCAAGCCCCACTTCGGCTTATGGCTGAAGACCTTCAGTGTCAAGCCGAAGGTAGTGAGCGACCGCCAGGTGGAGTGCGGAGGCGCCATGGTGGGCAAGATGCCCAACATCACATGGCTCGAGGGCACCTTCGTGGACACCATAAAGGGGTGGCCATCGGGGTGGTTCTATATCACCGAGCCGCGCGACCCCGCATGGGTAGCGGCCCCCGAGTTCCGATCTGGCATCCCCATGCAGCTCACCTCCTGGAAAGAGAAGGGTCTGTCCTGGGGTAATTCAAAAGAGCTGACCGGACTCCAGTCATGTATTCAGAACATGGTGGATAAGAAGCTCAAGCTTGTCAACATAGTCCAGGTTATGCTCGTTCGTCGGATACTCCCGTGCCAACAACAGGAGTTTACCTTGTGGGAGTTCAATCCGGCGCAGCACCGAACTCTGAATAGGCTCTTCGAAATGACTCATGAAGATGCCTGGAGGGTGCTGTTCAAGGGCGCCGCGGTCCCTCCCCCCATTACTGAGGATCGCGGATTCAGCGCGAAGCACCACGCCAGTGCGGTAAGTTGTTTTGCCTTTCACAGGATACTTGTTTTCCATATAGATTGATTCTATGCGGGATCTAAACTCCCGTAATTTTGACAGGACTGGCAGAAGATGGCCGGACAGTTTGATTGTCCGGCTCCCTTGCCCGAAGGCCCCGCAGACGCTCTTCTGACGAAGAAGCTGACTCCGGCCCCTTATAAGGTGTCGGAGAAGACCCAGAAGGCCAAGGGACCTCGAAAGAGTTCCCGACGCCAGGCGTCGTCGGACTCACCGTCCGACGAGTCTACGGCACACTCATCCCCCAAAGACGAGGAAGAGGAAGAAGAGGCTCCCCCACAGACTGGGGGAGACAAGAAAAGGAAGGCCGTCCCAACTAGGGAGGCCGGAGGGTCCAAGAAGGGAAGGACGCTCCTTCCGGACAACTCCACCGCCGCCAACGAAAGTGAAGACGAGTGGTTGCCCAGGGCCAAGCCCCAGGGGAGATCGTAAGTATTCGGATACCAAAGTAACCCATAGGATTCCTCTGTCGCATTGCTTTATCTAACGCCGAACTCAATTGTGCAGGCCGCCCCGAACCAATATCGAGGTATCTTCAGACGGCTCCCTGGGTGCGTCGGACATGGATAGCGATCCAGTCCCGACGGCCACCTCCCCTCATCCAGCCGACGACACCGAGGTGCTGTCTCAAGAGGCACCGGATCGAGGAGGGACAGTCCTGGAGGCGCCGCAAGGCAACCTTCCGGACTCCGGGAGCCGAGGGGACGGGGTCCCCAAGAGCTCCGAGTTCGGCCCTCAGCCGAACACCGCGCCGGACCCTCCAACGGCTCCAAGCTCGGGTAGGCAGTCCCCTTCTAAGGAGGGTGAGACGCCTGTGCCGGTGACCTCTGTCCATCCAGAGGCGTCGGACACTATGTTGGAAGCGCTTCGCAGCGCTTCCATCGAGGAGGAGCACCGCACTATCATGAGTGCGGTGATCCAGAAGGTTCAGTCCGCCAAGAGCGGATTGACTGAAGCCTGTACTAGCATTCTAACAAGCTTCGAGGTAAGTGTTTTAAAATGTAGTAGAAATATTACCACATAGACAGTAGCCCCTGATGCTTTGTTCGGTGTTCACAAAGAAAAGCCGAACATAGGATCAAATAACATCGCAAGAGTCTAATATAAGTATGTCAATGTGCATATGCAGGCTTCGCTGCTGGCGTCCGCTGCACTGACTGCGGAGGTCGCCGTACTGAAGGAGGCCCTCGAGGGGTCCCAAAAAGAGCTCGGCCTTGCTAAGAGGCAGCTCGAGGAGAACAAGGGTAAGTAATACCCCGTCTATAGATGAGAAAAAGGACGTGATTGCTAAATGACAGGATCATTGTATGTTTGCCAGGGGCCATGACCGAGGTGGCGACCCTGAAGCAAGTGATGTCCTAGGCCGAAGAGAAGGCGGCCCAGGAGCGCACCGAGCGAGAGAGGCACGAGGCTTGGGTGGGCGAGGTGCAGCAAGAGCTCCAGGCTCTCGTGACGAACACGAGGCGTTGGAACTTGACTTGAAGACGCGAGAGTCTGAGCTTGCCATGGCCCGTGAGAGCGCGAAGAGTGCCAAGGCCGAGGCCCAGAAGGCCCTTCAGGAGATCGACGCGATGAAGAAGATAGCGGCGGGTAAGGCTTTCTATATGCAAAGCAAGCATGTAAAAGTAATTTACCGATTACTTACCTGAATCTGGAGCTCTTCAGGAGCATTCGCAGATTTGCCCCGTAGTGTGTCCGATGCCGCACAATTTTACCAGGCCGAGGATGGAAGCTCGACGGAGAAGCTATTTTGGTCTCAGTATGCTGAGGCCGAACATCCAGTGCCGATGAGTGACCAGCTGAAGCAGATGGCCGAGCTACATAAGGCGGCCGATCAGGCCATGAAGGGCTTCATAGTCCGGTTGTGGCCTGGCGATGCCCTTCCGAACAGCTTCTTTGGCCTGGTGAGGTGGCTTGTGGATGCCTGCCCACGGCTGGAGGTCGTCAAGCGATCCGTCTGCATTGAAGGTGCACGCCGGGCCTTCGCCCATGTAAAAATGCAGTGGGTCAAGCTAGACGCCGTGAAGCTGATCAAGGAGGGGCCTCCGGAGGGTAAGGAGCACCGCCACCCCGAGATGTACTACAAGGGTGTTTTGTCGGGCGCCCGTCTTATCGCAGATGAGTGTTCGCAAAATGTAATATTTGAATGAGACTTGCTCGTTTTTTATCCTGTGAGATGAAAACTTGTTTCATATGCGCTATGCAACGCTTGTGTGAATTTAAAATATTACCTTATGTTTGGCTGTTTATCCAATTTGAGAGATGGCTAGTCCTCGGCTTCTGCCCCCATACCACGAGTGCTGGGGTGTTCGGGATAAACCTGAGCACTCTTATTCCGATGTTTGGGTCCTTCGAGGGAGGTGCTCAGCACAACGAATAAGGCAACCGGACTAATAATGCTTTATCACTCTCACTTAGCCATAGAATTCTATAATTTTAAATTTTGGCGAAGCCCCTGGTATTCGGAAGGCCGAATTCGGGGCGCGATACACGCCTATAAGCCGGACGGAGCCGGCCCCTCGCCCTAAGCGGCATAAGTCTTTAGGGACTCGAAAAACCTCGCCGAACAGCGACCAATCTCTCGCCTTATCATGATAGTCAGTTTTAGCTTTCTCTACTGAGGTGCTCGGCCTGGCAGAACCGGGGCACAATCGCAGTAGTTCTCCTAGCGCTACCTTAGCCGATAGAGCGGAACTTAAGGTACCAAAACATAGGAGCCGGGCAAACCCAACATTTGACCAAAGACATGATTCGGAGTTGATGCATATAATGCTATAAGTTCGGGGTGCCGCACTTGTGAAAGTGTTCGGACTTTTCACACCATATTGTGGGTATGTAAGCCCCTGGTGCATTGGCCGTACCAGAGTGTATGGTTGCTAGGCATCATTAATGAACACATAGATATGTATACACATAACAAAAATGCGATAATAGTCGTAATGTCATGCATTGTATATTAAAAAATTGCATTAAAGCAAAGTGATACAGATAGTGTAATGAGCAAAAGAGTAGGATTATGTCCCTTCCAAGGGCGAGCTGAGGAATTATATGAAATCTGTAATCCAGCTAGGAATTCTGTAGTTGTCGGCCTCCTTGGTTGCTATATCATGTGTTCGGCAATAGAGCTGCCGGAGAGTGTTTCCAGAGATTGAAGTCCTGAAAGAAAAAGAAAAATAACCAAACGGGAAGCCCCTGGTGCGGTTTAGGCCGCGTTTTGTGGCGTGTCGTTGTTGTGCCTCCCCCTCCCCGTCTGTGCCCATGGTATTTTTAATGCGTAATTATGTACGCGCGGCACGAACAATGTCATTGGGCTGGGATTGAGGTGGCCGTCGTATTGCTACGCGAGCTCAGATCGCGCCAGGCGGTCTATTTGCCGATTGCCCCGAGCGCGCTTGAAGGTGTCCGGGCTTTGAAATGCCGAACTGGTAGATTGCCTTGAGAGGCTGCTTTGCGCTTCTACTACGAGGGCCGCGGTGTGCTCCTCTGTTCGGAGAGAGCGCTCTATGTTTCCATTGACTGTAATAACTCCGCGAGGTCCTGGCATCTTGAGCTTGAGGTATGCATAATGTGGTACCGCATTGAATCTAGCGAATGCGGTTCGTCTGAGCAGCGTGTGATAACCACTGCGGAACGGGACTATATCAAAGATTAACTCTTCGCTCCGGAAGTTATCCGGGGATCCGAAGACCACTTCCAGTGTAATTGAGCCCGTGCAGTGGGCCTCTACGCCTAGAATGACGCCGTTAAAGGTCGTCTTTGTGGGTTTGATCCTTGAGGGGTCTATACCCATTTTGCGCATTGTGTCCTGATAAAGCAGGTTCAGGCTGCTGTCGCCGTCCATGAGGACTCAAGTGACGTGAAATCCGTCAATGATTGGGTCTAGGACCAGTGCGGCGAATCCGCCGTGACGGATACTAGTGGGGTGGTCCCTGCGATCGAAGGTGATCGGACAGGAGGACCAAGGGTTGAACTTTGGGGCGACTGGCTCCAGTGCATATACTTCCCTGAGCGCATGCTTCCGCTCCCTCTTGGGGATATGGGTTGCGTATATCATGTTCACCGTCCACACTTGCGGGGGAAACCTCTTCTGTCCTCCGGTGTGCGGCTGCCGGGGTTCTTCCTCGTCATCACTATGCGGCCCCTTGTCCTTCTTTTCGGCGATTAACTTGCCGGCCTGCTTGAACACCCAACAATCCCTGTTGGTGTGATTGGCTGGCTTGTCTGGGGTGCCGTGTATTTGACACGAGCGATCGAGTATACGGTTCAAGCTGGACGGACCCGACGTACTTTGTTTGAATGGCTTTTTCCGCTGACCGGGTTTAGAGCCTTTGAATCCGGCATTGACTGCCATATCCTTAGTACTTTCGCCGTTAATGCGGCGCTTATGCTTGTTGCGACGTGACCTATTGTTGCCGTCCTTGGTATCTGAGGTACCATGGTTCTTTGGTATGTTGTTACTGCGAGCCAACCAGCTGTCTTCTCCCGCACAAAAGCGGATCATGAGCGTCGTGAGGGCTGCCATAGATTTCAGCTTTTCCTGACCAAGGTGTCGGGCTAGCCACTCGTCTCGGATGTTGTGCTTGAAAGCCGCTAAGGCCTCCGCATCCGGACAGTCGACGATTTGGTTTTTCTTTGTAAGGAACTGAGTCCAGAATTGCCTGGCTCACTCTTCTGGCTGCTGAATTATGTGGCTCAAGTCATCGGCGTCTCGTGGTCGCACATAAGTGCCCTGAAAGTTGTCGAGGAATGCGGCTTCCAGATCTTCCCAACAGCTAATGGAGTCCGCTGGCAAGCTATTAAGCCAATGTCGTGCTGGTCCTTTGAGAGTGGGAGGTACTTGATGGCATGTAAGTCATCACCGCGGGCCAGGTGGATGTGCAGGAGGAAGTCCTCAATCCATACCGTGGGATCTGTTGTGCCGTCATATGATTCAATGTTTACAGGTTTGAAACCTTCTGGGAATTGATGTTCCATTACTTGTGAAGCATAAGGGGTGTGCGGCACCTCTGTATTGGGCTATATCGTGACACAGCTCGTATGGGTCCTGCCCGCTGTGTTCGGCTCGGCCGGATTTTCTTTTACTGTATCTGGCGTGATGTTTACCGTCTCGTAGAGTGGTGCGCCCTCGTGATCCGTAGATTGATCTTGAGTGCTCTGCTTTGTCCTCCAATATGTCTCGCAGGTCTGGCGTATCTCCCCATGCCTTTTTATTTATATGGCGTTGGGGTGGAGGCTGAGCTTTCGGCAGGAATGCCTCTCTATTGCGGCCACGAGGTGGCCGGTCAGCCGTATCATACGCTTCTTCCTCCAGTCGGGGTAGTAACCTGCGCCTTGGGTAACTCTTGGAGGGACGCTCGAGTATATATTCCTCGGCTGCGAGGACTTCAGTCCATTTGTCAGCTAGCAGATCTTGATCAGCTTGAAGCTGCTGCTGCTTTTTCTTCAGGCTATTTGCCGTGGCCATAAGCCTGTGCTTGAAGCGCTCTTGTTCGACGGGATCCTCTAGTACAGCGAATTCATCGTCGCCGAGGCTTGCCTCGTCTTCGGAGGAGGGCATGTAAGTGTCATCCTCCTCCTCTCCGCCAGCCGCTCTCTCAGGAGAGCTGGCTCCTTCATCCTCCTGATCTAACTCTTGCTGGAGGGGGTTTTCGTTGTCTTTGGCGCTATCCAGAGTGTTATTATCTCCTGTGCCGGTATCACCACTTTTGCTTTGGCGGGACTTAGAGCGGCGCCGCTGACGTCGACGCTTGGGTTGCTTCTTGGAGGGGTCATCCTCCGCTATCTCGTCGCCGTTGCCTTCATTGGGTGTATCAACCATGTATATGTCATACGACGAGGTGGCTTTCCAGTGCCCTATAGGTGCTGGTTCATGTTCGTCTCCTACATCGTCGTCCATAATGTCGATGTCTTCGGAGTCGAAGTCGAGCATGTCGGTTAAATCATCGACAGTGGCTACAAAGTGGGTGGTGGGTGGGCGTCAAATTTCTTCGTCGTCCGCATCCCAGTCCTGTTGGCCATGATCCGGCCAGGGCTCTCCTGACAGAGAGAGAGACCTTAGTGAATTCAGAATGTCGCCGAAGGGCGAGTGCTAAAAGATATCCGCAGCGGTGAATTCCATGATCGGCGCCCAGTCAGATTCGATTGGCAGGGGCGCGGATGGTTTGGGGTCCGGAGGAGAGTCCGGCACCTTGGAGTCACGGGCTGCACAGAGGATGATGCTGGTGTTCGGCTCGATCGCCGTTGAGACTGCAGCCCCTGAGGTGGTGTCTAGCCACCCGTCCTCGATTAGCGCAGCTGGCTCCGAGCTAAGGGTCGGAGCTGATGCGGGCGCGGCCTCTGGGGTACCGTCCGATGGCAGAGCTAGGTCATACCCATCACGATAGTGCGGCGCGCCCGGTGTGGCTCGAATCCGTCGACGATCAAGTCCCCACGGATGTTGGCCGTGTAATTCAAACTTCCAAATCTGACCTGATGGCCAGGGGCATAGCTTTCAATCTGCTCCAGATGGCCAAGCGAATTAGCCCGCAGTGCAAAGCCGCCAAATACGAAGATCTATCCGGGGAGAAAAGTCTCACCCTGGACCACATTGCTATCGATGATAGTAGGAGCCATCAAGCCTAACAGCAACGACACAGAGGAACTCTCAATGAAAGCACCAATGTCGGTGTCAAAACCGGCGGATCTCGGGTAGGGGGTCCCGAACTGTGCGTCTAGGCCGGATGGTAACAGGAGGCAAGGGACACGAAGTTTTACCCAAGTTCGGGCCCTCTTGATGGAGGTAAAACCCTACGTCCTGCTTGATTAATATTGAAGATATGGGTGTTACAAGAGTAGATCTACCATGATATCAGAGAGGCTAAACCCTAGAAGCTAGCCTACGGTATGATTGTATGTTGTGATTGTTGTCCTACAGACTAAAGCCCTCTGGTTTATATAGACACCGGAGAGGGTTAGGGTTACACAAGGTCAGTTACAAAGGAGGAGATATCCATATACGTATTCCCTAGCTTGCCTTCCACGCCAAGTAGAGTTCCATCCGGACACGAGACGAAGTCTTCAATCTTGTATCTTCATAGTCTAACAGTCCGGCCGATGGAGATAGTCCGGCTGTCCGGAGACCCCCTAATCCAGGACTACCTCAGATGGCCTTCAGGATACAGAGGTTCCTGAGTCATTCTACCAGTTCTACTAGCCACTCTAACAGCATAATCATTATTCTTACTATTCAATTCATTGAGCAAATCATTTTGAGCTTTAAGTACTTGTTCTACTTGAGTGGTAACCATAGAAGCATGTTTACTAATAAGTTCAAGTTCACCTTTAACATTAGCCATATAATCACCCAAGTGTTCAAGCATATTTGAATTGTATTTCAATTGTCTACCAAAATAAGCATTGAAGTCTTCTTGCTTAACCATAAATTTATCAAACTCATCTAAGCATGGGCTAGCAAACTTAGTAAATGGGATTTCAGCTTTACCATATCTATAGAGAGAATTTACCTTTACTACCTGTGTCGGGTTATCAAGACCATGAGTTTCTTCAATAGGTAATGGATTAAGATCACATGTTTCTTCAATGGGCGGTAAATTAAGACTGTGTATTTCTTCAATAGGAGGTAAATTCTTAACATCTTCGGCTTTAATACCTTTTTCTTTCATAGATTTCTTTGCCTCTTGCATATCTTCAGGACTGAGAAATAGAACACCTCTCTTCTTCGGAGTTGGTTTAGGAATAGGCTCAGGAAGTTTCCAATTATTTTCATTTGTCAACATATTATTCAATAGAATTTCAGCTTCATCCGGTGTTCTTTCCCTAAAAACAGAACCAGCACAACTATCCAGGTAATCTCTGGAGGCATCAGTTAGTCCATTATAAAAGATATCAAGTATTTCCTTTTTCTTAAGAGGATGGTCAGGCAAAGCATTAAGTAATTAGAGAAGCCTCCCCCAAGCTTGTGGGAGACACGCTTCTTCAATTTGCACAAAATTATATATATATCCCTCAAAGCAGCTTGTTTCTTATGAGCAGGGAAATATTTAGCAGAGAAGTAATAAATCATATCCTGGGGACTACGCACACAACCAGGATCAAGAGAATTAAACCATATCTTAGCATCACCCTTTAATGAGAACTGGAATATTTTAAGGATATAAAAGTAACGAGATTTCTCATCATTAGTGAACAGGGTGGCTATATCATTTAATTTAGTAAGATGTGCCACAACAGTTTCAGATTCATAGCCATGAAAAGGATCAGATTCAACCAAAGTAATTATATCAGGATCAACCGAGAATTCATAATCCTTATCGGTAACACAGATAGGTGAAGTAGCAAAAGCAGGGTCAGGTTTCATTGTAGCATTAAGAGATTGCTACTTCCATTTAGCTAATAACCTCTTGAGTTCATATCTCTCTTTGCAAGCTAAAATAGCTAAAGCAGCTTCTTTTTCAAAAACATAACCCTCAGGAATAACAGGTGATTCATATTCATTAGAGGGAGAGTCTTCATCATCACTTTCATCAATATTATCAGATTCAATATTTTCACTCTCTCTCTAACCCTAGCAAGTTGTTCATCAAGAATTTCACCAAGTGACACAGTAGTATCAAGCATAGAAGTAGTTTCATCATAAGTATCATGCATAGCAGAAGTGGCATCATCAATAACATGCGACATATCAGAACGAATAGCAGAAGCAGGTTTAGGTGTCGCAAGCTTACTCAAAACAGAAGGTGAATCAAGTGCAGAGCTAGACGATAGTTCCTTACCTCCCCTCGTAGTTGAGGGATAAATCTTGGTTTTTGGATCTCTCAAGTTCTTCATAATGATAAGCAGATATAAATCCCAAGTGACTCAGAGAATAAAGCTATGCTCCCCGGTAACGGTGCCAGAAAATAGTCTTGATAACCCAAAAGTATAGGGGATCGCAAAAATTTTCGAGGGTAGAGTATTCAACCCAAATTTATTGATTCGACACAAGGGGAGCCAAAGAATATTCTCAAGTATTAGCAGTTGAGTTGTCAATTCAACCACACCTGGAAACTTAATATCTGCAGCAAAGTGTTTAGTAGCAAAGTAATATGATAGTAGTGGTAACGGTAGCAAAAGGTAATGATAGCAAAAGTAATGTTTTTGGTATTTTGTAGTGATGATAGCTGTCGGTGTCAAAACCGGTGGATCTCGGGTAGGGGGTCCCGAACTGTGCGTCAAGGCCGGATGGTAACAGGAGACAAGGGACAAGATGTTTTTTACCCAGGTTCGGGCCCTCTCGATGGAGGTAATACCCTACTCCTGCTTGATTAATATTGATGATATGGGTAGTACAAGAGTAGATCTACCATGAGATCAAGGAGGCTAAACCCTAGAAGCTAGCCTATGGTATGATTGTTGTGTATGGAGTTGATCGCCTACGGACTACAACCCTCCGGTTTATATAGACACCGGATAGGGTTAGGGTTACATAGAGTTGGTTACAATGGTAGGAGATCTTGAATATCCGCATCGCCAAGCTTGCCTTCCACGCCAAGGAAAGTCCCATCCGGACACGGGACGAAGTCTTCAATCTTGTATCTTCATAGTCCAGGAGTCCGGCTGAAGGTATAGTACGGCTACCCGAACACCCCCTAATCCAGGACTCCCTCAGTCATCTTCTCGTGTGCCGGTGTTGCTGTCTTTACTGCAGCGTGACATAGAGCAGCGCCGCTGACGTCGGCGCTTGGATTGTATTTCGGAAGGTTTATCCTCAGCTGGATCTTCCTTGTCATCGCTGCTGTTCTCCTTTGGTGCATCCACCATGTATACATCATACGAGGAAGTGGCGGTCCAGCGTTCGGTGAACGGTGGGTTCTGGGTCTCTTCTTCTTCGGCATCGTCGTCCATACCGTCGATATCCTCGGAGTCGTAATCAAGTGTGTTGGTTAAATCCTCGACCGTTGAGCAAAATTCTCCATCGTCAGCCCCTAGTTAGAACCGCATATAGTTCGGCTGTGAGTCCTCCTCCAAGGACAGGTTTTTTAACGAGTTTAGCATGTCCCCCAAAGGCGAGTGCTGGAAGATGTCTGCGGCACTGAATTCGAAGATCGATAAACGATCAAGTTCGGCGTCCGCAGGCTCACATGGTTCGGAACTTATGGCCAAAAATGAGTCCGGAGTTCCGGTGGCACAGGTATGTGTGAGATCATGTCTATGTGCGGCTCCAACACCGTGCAATCTATGGCCTCCGTGGTGGGGTTGAGTTTCCCGTCCTTGGATGGTGCAGCCTGCTCCGGATCTAAGGCCTGAGCGGTTATGGGAGCTGTCTCCTGGATGCAGTCCGATGACAGATTTAGGTCATGTCCCTCGGGGTGGCCAGGAGTGGTAGCCGCGATCTCAAATCCGGTGAAGATCAAGTCCCCACGGATGTCGGCGACGTAGTTCAAGCTCCCAAATCTGACCTGATGGCCAGGGGCGTAGCTTTCAATCTGCTCCAGATGGCCAAGCGAGTTGGCCCGCAGAGCGAAACCGCCGAACACGAAGATCTGTCTAGGGAGGAAAACTCCCCCTTGGGCAGCATCGTTGTAGATGGTTGAAGGAGCCATCGAACCTCTTGATGATGACACAGTGCAACTCTCAATGAAAGCACCAACGTCGGTGTCAAAACCGGCGGATCTCGGGTAGGGGGTCCCGAACTGTGCGTCTAAGGACGATGGTAACAGGAGACAGGGGACACAATGTTTTACCCAGGTTCGGGCCGTCTCTAAGGAGGTAATACCCTACATCCTGCTTGATTGATCTTGATGAATATGAGTATTACAAGTGTTGATCTACCACGAGATCGTAACGACTAAACCCTAGAGGTCTAGCTTGTATGGCTATGATAATGTCTATCCTCCGGACTAAGTCCTCCGGTTTATATAGACACCGGGAGGATCTAGGGTTACACAATGTCGGTTACAAAGAAAGGAATCTACATAGTTAGTCGCCAAGCTTGCCTTCCACGCCAAGGAGAGTCCCATCCGGACACGGGTGTAGTCTTCGGTCTTCGTATCTTCACAACCCATCAGTCCGGCCCATGGCTAATAGGCCGGACGCCCGAGGACCCCTTAGTCCAGGACTCCCTCACCATTTATTAAGCCTCTCTCACTAGCAAAACATGATCAGCACCAAGACTCCATGGGTGTTATAATCATTACAGTGTAATCTAGATTATTGACTCTACTACAAGTGGGAGACTAAAGGAAATATGCCCTAGAGGCAATAATAAAGTTGTTATTTATATTTCCTTATATCATGATAAATGTTTATTATTTATCATAGAATTGTATTAACCGGAAACTTAGTACATGTGTGAATACATAGACAAACAGAGTGTCACTAGTATGCCTCTACTTGACTAGCTCGTTAATCAAAGATGGTTAAGTTTCCTAACCATATACATGAGTTGTCATTTGATAAATGGGATCACATCATTAGAGAATGATGTGATTGACATGACCCATCCATTAACTTAGCACTATGATCGTTTAGTTTATTACTATTGCTTTCTCCATAACTTATGCATGTTCCTATGACTATGAGATTATGCAACTCCTGAATACCGGAGGAACACTTAGTTTGCTATCAAACGTCACAACATAACTATGTGATTATAAAGATGCTCTACAGGTGTCTTCGATGGTGTTTGTTGAGTTGGCATAGATCGAGATTAGGATTTGTCACTCCGATTGTCGGAGAGGTATCTCTAGGCCCTCTTTGTAATGCACATCACTATAAGCCTTGCAAGCAATGTGACTAATGAGTTAGTTACAGGATGTTGCATTACGTAACGAGTAAAGAGACTTGCCAGTAATGAGATTGAACTAGGTATGATGATACTAACAATCGAATCTCGGGCAAGTAACATACCGATGACAAAGGGAACAACGTATGTTGTTATGCGGTTTGACCGATAAAAATCTTCGTAGAATATGTGGGAGCCAATATGAACATCCAGGTTCAGCTATTGGTTATTGACCGGAGATGAGTCTCGGTCATGTCTACATAGTTCTCGAACCCATAGGGTCCGCACGCTTAACGCTCGATGACGATCGGCATTATGAGTTTATGTGTTTTCATGTACTGAAGGTAGTTCGGAGTCCCGGATGAGATCACGGACATGACGAGGAGTCTCGAAATGGTCGATACATAAAGATTGATATATTGGAAGACTATATTCGGACACCGGAATAGTTCTGAAGTGTATCGGGTATTTTCCGGAGTAACAGGGGGTTACCGGAACCCCCCGGGGGGGTTTGGGCCTCATGGGCCTATTGGTGGAAGAGAGGAGGCAGGCCAAGGTAGGGCGTGCGCCCCCTAGCCCAAACAGAATTGGACTAGGGGGGCCGGCCCCCCTTTCCTTCTCTCCTCCCTCTCCTTCCCCCTTCTCCTTGTTGGAATAGGAAAGGGGGGGGGGGTGAATCCTACTTGGAGTAGGATTGCTCCCACATGGCGCGCCTCCTCCCCTTGGCCGGCCTCCTCCTCCTTCCCCGCTTTATATACGTGGGAGGGGGGCACCGCACCCCAAAGATAGACCAAAGTTTCTCTTAGCCGTGTGCGTTGCCCCCTCCACAGAAACACACCTCGGTCATATCGTCGTAGTGCTTAGGCGAAGCCCTGCTCCGGTAACTTCATCATCACCATCACCATGCCGTTGTGCTAAAGAAACTCTCCCTCGGCCTCAACTGGATCAAGAGTTCGAGGGATGTCACGGAGCTGAACATGTGCAGATCGCGCAGGTGCCGTATGTTCGGCACTTGATCGGTTGGATCGCGAAGACGTTCGACTACATCAACCTCGTTGCTTAACACTTCCTCTTTCGGTCTACGAGGGTACGTAGACACACTCTCCCCTCTCTTTGCTATGCATCTCCTAGATATATGTTGCGTGATCATAGGAATTTTTTTGAAATACTGTGTTCCCTAACACCCCTTTCAAACTACAACCAAGTTGCAATGGCCTTGAGACTTAGTCCTTTCACGAGGATTGTAAGTGCATCTAGTGCCACCTCTAGTTGGTTTTGGAGTATTGACGAGAAACTTGGTTGAGGGACTAATGTGTTTGTGAGAATTGCAGGATAACACAGGTAGTAGTCCCTTATTGATTCGGTTTACCAACCAGAGATGACCCCTAAAAATGTGTGAAGACATTGAAGACAATGGTGGTTCCTGAAGACATTCACGATGAAGATTATGACATGTGAAGAATTCACTTGAAGACTATGGAATGCGAAGACATAGTTGTTTCATAGTTTCCTTTTCTTATTTGTTGAGTCATAGGAACCACCGTACTGTTAAGTGGGGTCCATGTGAACAAACTCAGAGTGACTGAAGTGATCCTCAATCAAAATCCTATGTCTTCGAGCGAAGACAATGTGAGAAAATCTTATTCTGAGCTGGATGAGTCAGCTTTGCTTGTAGCCCAAGTCAAGATGCCGCATGTGTTTGAAATCCGACCATTGGACACGTGTCGGTTCCTTAGTGACCCAGGGTCATTTCGGACTAATTTGATCGGGTTGCCTCCTGTCTATAAATATCCCACCCCTACACCATAAATCGGTGGCTGCTCAAAGTTAGTGCACGACTTTTGTCGTTTGAGAGCAACCCACCTCCGAAGCATTCGAGAGAGAGATGCTTGCGAGGACAAAGCCCAAAACACCTAGAGCCAAAGAGTGTTAGGCATCACTGAAGACATGATTACTTTATTAGTATGCTTGAAGTATTATTATTTTTATGTCAATATTAAACTTTTGTCTTGAATCTTTCGGATCTGAACATTCATGCCACAATAAAGAAAATTACATTGAAAATTATGTTAGGTAGCATTCCACATCAAAAATTCTGTTTTTATCATTTACCTACTCGAGGACGAGCAGGAATTAAGCTTGGGGATGCTTGATACGTCTCCAACGTATCTATAATTTTTGATTGTTCCATGCTATTATATTATCTGTTTTGGATGTTTAATGTGCTTTAATATGCTCTTTTATATTATTTTTGGGACTAACCTATTAACCGGAGGCCCAGTGCCAGTTTCTGTTTTTTTTGCCTATTTTAGTGTTTCGCAGAAAAGGAATATCAAATGGAATGAAACCTTTGCGAGGATCTTTCTTGGAACAAACGCAATCTAGGAGACTTGGAGTGGAAGTCTGGAAGTCTGAGGCAGCCACGAGGCAGGAGGGCGCGCCTAGGGGGTAGGCGCGCCCCCACCCTCGTGGGCCCCACGGAGCTCCACCGACGTACTTCTTTCGCCTATATATACTCTTATACCCTAAAACATCCAGGAGAGTCACGAAACCACTTTTCCACCGCCGCAACCTTCTGTACCCATGAGATCCCATCTGGGGCCTTTTCCAGCGATCTGTCGGAGGGGGAATCGATCACGAAGGGCTTCTACATCAACACCATAGCTTCTCCGATGATGTGTGAGTAGTTTACCACAAACCTTCGGGTCCATCATTATTAGCTAGATGGCTTATTCTCTCTCTTTGGTTCTCAATACAAAGTTCTCCTCGATGTTGTTGGAGATCTATTCGATGTAATATTTTTTTGTGGTGTGTTTGCCAAGATCCGATGAATTGTGGATTTATGATCAAGTTTATCTATGAATAATATTTGGTTCTTCTCTGAATTCTTATATGCATGATTTGATATCTTTGCAAGTCTCTTCGAATTATAGGTTTAGTTTGGCCTACTAGATTGATCTTTCTTGCAATGGAAGAAGTGCTTAGCTTTGGGTTCAATCTTGCGGTGTCCTTTCCCAGTGACAGTAGGGGCAGCAAGGCACGTATTGTATTGTTGCCATCATGGATAAAAAGATGGGTTTTATATCATATTGCTTGAGTTTATCCCTCTACATCATGTCATCTTTCTTAATGCATTACTCTGTTCTTATGAACTTAATACTCTAGATGTATGCTGGATAGCGGTCGATGTGTGGAGTAATAGTAGTAGATGCAGAATCGTTTCGGTCTACTTAACACGGACGTGCTGCCTATATTCATGATCATTGCCTATATATTCTCATAACTATGCGCTCTTCTATCAATTGCTCGGCAGTAATTTGTTCAACCACCGTAATACATGTTGTCATTAGAGAAGCCACTAGTGAAACCTATGGCCCCCGAGTCTCTTTCTTATTATATTGCATCTCTTTTTATTTTCTTCTCATCTTGTTTACTATTTTGCAATCTTTACTTTCCAATCTATACAACAAAAATACCAAAAAATATTTATCTTACTATCTTTATCAGATCTCACTTTTGCGAGTGGCCGTGAAGGGATTGACAACCCCTTTATCGCGTTGGTTGCAAGGTTCTTTATTGTTTGTGCAGGTACTAGGTGACTTGCGTGGGAGATCTACGCTCAAGTCAAGACATACCAAGTACCTATCATAAACTCTTCTCCCTCGCATTACATTATTTGCCATTCGCCTCTCTTTTTCCACTCCCCCACTTCTAAAACGTTTTTGAAAACCCTTTGCCATTTTATTCGCCCTTTTTCGTCCGCCTCTTTTCGCTTGCTTGTGTGATTGTGTGTTGGTTTGACTGTTTGTCACGATGGTTCAAGATAATACTAAATTATGTGACTTTTCCAATACCAACAACAATGATTTTATTAGCATTTCGATTGCTCATATTACCAATGTTGAATCTTGTGAAATTAATGCTGCTTTATTGAATCTTGTCATGAAAGATCAATTTTCTGGCCTTCCTAGTGAAGATGCCGCTACCGATCTAAACAACTTTGTTGATTTGGGCGATATGCAAAAGAAGAAAGATGTGAATAATGATATTGTTAAATTTAAGCTATTTCCGTTTTCTCTTAGAGATCGTGCTAAAACTTGGTTCTCTTCTTTGCCTAAAAATAGTATTGATTCATGGAATAAGTGCAAAGACGCTTTTATCTCTAAATATTTTGCTCCCGCTAAGATCATCTCTCTTAGAAATGATATTATGAATTTTAAGAAACTTGATCATGAGCATGTTGCACAAGCTTGGAAGAGGATGAAATTAATGATACATAATTTCCCTACACATGGTTTGAATTTATGGATGATTATACAAACTTTTTATGCCGGATTAAATTTTGCTTCTAGAAATCTTTTAGGTTCGGCTGCGGGAGGCACTTTTACCGAAATCACTTTAGGAGAAGCTACTAAACTCCTAGATAATATTATGGTTAATTATTCTCAATGGCACACCAAAAGATCCACTAGTAAAAAAGTTCATCCGATTGAAGAGATTAATGTTTTGAGTGGAAAGATGGATGAACTTATGAAATTGTTTGCTAATAAGAGTGCTTCTTTTGATCCTAATTGAGGGAGTCCTGGAAGAGGGGGTCCTCGAGCATCCGGACTGTTGACATGGGCCGGACTATTGGGCCATGAAGATATAATATAGAAGGCTTTCTCCCGTGTCCGGATAGGATTCTCCTTTGCGTGGATGACAAGCTAGGCGGCCGGATGTATTATTTCCTTTCTATGTAACCGACTTTGTATAACCCTAGTCCCCTCTGGTGTATATATAGACCAGAGGGTTTAGTCTGTAGGGACAATCATAATCAGATAGGCTAGACTTCTAGGGTTTTAGTCATTACGATCTCATGGTAGATCAACTCTTGTAACCCCCATACTCATCAATATTAATCTAGCAGGACGTAGGGTTTTACCTCCATTGAGAGGGCCCGAACCTGGGTAAACATTGTGTTCCTTGTCTCCTATTACCATCAACCTCAGATGCACAGTTCGGGACCCCCTACCCGAGATCCACCGGTTCTGACAGCGACACTAATGATATGACTTTTTCCACTTTGATTGAGAATAATAATGAATCTATGGATGTGAATTTTGTTGGTAGGAACAATTTTGGTAATAACGCGTATAGAGGAAACTTTAATTCTAGGCCGTTTCCCAATAATTCCTCTAATAATTATGGTAATTACTACAACAATTCTTATGGAAATTTTAATAATATGCCCTCTGATTTTGAGACTAGTGTTAAAGAATTTATGAGTTTGCAAAAGAATTTCAATGCTTTGGTTGAAGAAAAATTTCTTAAGATTGATGAGTTGGCTAGGAACGTGGATAGAATTTCTCTTGATGTTGATTCTTTGAAACTTAGATCTATTCCACCTAAGCATGACATCAATGAGTCTATCAAAGCCATGAGAATTTCCATTGATGAGTGCAAGGAAAGAACCGCTAGGATGCGTGCCAAAAATATTACTTTGTGAAAACATGTTATTCTAGTTTTCATGATATTAATGATGAAGATCTAAAAGTGATTGATGTGTGTCCTATTAAATCTTTGCTTTACAATATGAATCTTGATAAAGATGGGACTCGAGATGAGTCAACTTTAGTTAAAAGGCGTCCCAATGATTCGGAGTTTTTAGATCTTGATGCTAAAATTAATGAAAGTAGGATTGAAGAGGTCAAAACTTTACATAGCAATGAAACCACTATTTTGGATTTCAAGGGATTTAATTATGATAATTGCTCGTTGATAGATTGTATTTCCTTGTTGCAATCCGTGTTAAATTCCCCTCATGCTTATAATCCAAATAAAGCTTTTACTAAACATATCGTTGATGCTTTAATGCAATCCTATGAAGAACAACTTGAACTAGAAGTCTCTATTCCTAGAAAACTTTATGAAGAGTGGGAACCTATTATTAAAATTAAGATTAAAGATCATGAATGATATGCTTTGTGTGATTTGGGTGCTAGTGTTTCGACGATTCCAAAAACTTTGTGTGATGTGTTTCCGTGAATTTGATGATTGTTCTTTAAATTTGCACCTTGTGGATTCCACCATTAAGAAACCTATGGGAAGGATTAATGATGTTCTTATTGTTGCAAATAGGAATTATGTGCCCGTAGATTTCATTGTTCTTGATATAGATTGCAATCCTACATGTCCTATTATTCTTGGTAGACCTTTCCTTAGAATGATTGGTGCAATTATTGACATGAGAGAAGAAAATATTAGATTTCAATTCCTGTTAAGGAAAGGAATGGAACACTTTCCTAGAAAGAAAATTAAATTGCCTTATGAATCAATTATGAGAGCCACTTATGGATTGCATGCCAAAGATGACAATACCTAGATCTATTCTTGCTTTTATGCCTAGCTAGGGGCGTTAAACGATAGTGCTTGTTGGGAGGCAACCTGATTTTATATTTGTTCTTTATTTTTTGTTCCTGTTTAGTAATACTGGTGCAATTGCCTTGGCGAAGGAATCCAGATTTCACAGGAGAACCAAGCACATCAAGAGACGCTTCAATTCCATCCGGGATTTAGTCCAGGTGGGAGACATAGAAATTTTCAAGATACATACGGATCTGAATGTTGCAGACCCGTTGACTAAGCCTCTTCCACGAGCAAAACATGATCAGCACCAAGGCTCCATGGGTGTTAGAATCATTACTATGTAATCTAGATTATTGACTCTAGTGCAAGTGGGAGACTGAAGGAAATATGCCCTAGAGGCAATAATAAAGTTATTATTTATTTCCTTATTTCATGATAAATGTTTATTATTCATGCTAGAATTGTATTAACCGGAAACATAATACATGTGTGAATACATAGACAAACAGAGTGTCGGTAGTATGCCTCTACTTGACTAGCTCGTTGATTAAAGATGGTTAAGTTTCCTAACCATAGACATGAGTCGTCATTTGATTAAACGGGATCACATCATTAGGAGAATGATGTGATTGACTTGACCCATTCTGTTAGCTTAGCACTTGATCGTTTAGTTTGTTGCTATTGCTTTCTTCATGACTTATACATGTTCCTATGACTATGAGATTATGCAACTCCCGTTTACCGGAGGAACACTTTGTGTGCCACCAAACATCACAACATAATTGGGTGGTTATAAAGGTGCTCTACAGGTGTCTCCAAAGGTACTTCTTGGGTTGGCGTATTTCAAGATTAGGATTTGTCACTCCGATTGTCGGAGAGATATCTCTGGGCCCACTCGGTAATGCACATCACTATAAGCCTTGCAAGCATTGCAACTAATGAGTTAGTTGCGGGATGATGTATTAAGGAACGAGTAAAGAGACTTGCTGGTAATGAGATCACGGACATGACGAGGAACTCCGGAATGGTCCGGAGATAAAGTTTGATATATGGGATAATAGTGTTTTGTCATCGGAAGGGTTCCGGAATTCACCGGAAGGGGTTCCGGATGTTTCCCGAAATGTTTGGGTACGAGAACACTTTATTTGGGACAAAGGGGAAAGCCCACAAGGTTTTTGGAAAGCGCAAAAGCAAGTTTTGCGGAGTCCAGGGGCTAGACGCCAGGGTCCCTCGCGTCTGGGTCCAGACGCCGGGAACCCTGGCGTCTGGCCCTGGAGTCCGAGAAGGACTCTTGCCTTTCGGGTGAAACCAACTTTGTGGAGGCTTTTACTCCAAGTTTCGACCCCAAGGCTCAACATATAAATAGAGGGGTAGGTCTAGCACCCAAGACACATCAAGAAACACCAAGCTGTGTGCCGGCAACCCCGTCCCCTCTAGTTTATCCTCCGTCATAGTTTTCGTAGTGCTTAGGAGAAGCCCTGCGGAGATTGTTCTTCACCAACACCGTCACCACGCCGTCGTGCTGCTGGAACTCATCTACTACTTCACCCCTCTTGCTGGATCGAGAAGGCGAGGACGTCACTGAGCCGAACGTGTGCAGAACTCGGAGGTGCCATGCTTTCGGTACTTGGATCGGTCGGACGTGAAGACGTACGACTACATCAACCGCGTTGATATAACTCTTCCGTGAACGGTCTACGAGGGTACGTAGACAACACTCTCCCCTCTTGTTGCTATGCATCACCATGATCTTGCGTGTGCGTAGGAATTTTTTTGAAATTACTACGTAAGTGGTGGTTTGTTTTCTTATACTAACGGAGCTCATGAGATTTTTTGTTAAGTTTTATGTTGTGAAGTTTTCATGTTTTTGGGTAAAGATTTGATGGATTTTGGAATAAGGAGTGGCAAGAGCCTAAGCTTGGGGATGCCTTTTGGTTTACCACAATCATCCTTGCTATACACACCTTTTGGGAGAGACACGCATGAATCGAATTTATTAGAATACTCTGTGTGCTTCACTTATATCTTTTGAGCTAGATAATTTTGCTCTAGTGCTTCACTTATATCTTTTTAGAGCACAGTGGTGGTTTTGTTTTATAGAAATTATTGATCTATCATGCTTCACTTTTATTATTTTGAGAGTCTTTTAGAACAACATGGTAATTTGCTTTGGTTATAAAATTAGTCCCAATATGATGGGCATCCAAGATGGGTATAATAGGAACTTTCATATAAAGTGCATTGAATACTCTGAGAAGTTTGATTCTTTATGATTGTTTTGAGATGTGAAGATAGTGGTATTAGAGTCTTGCTAGTTGAGTAGTTATGAATTTGAGACATACTTGTGTTAAAATTTGTGATTCCCGTAGCATGCACGTATGGTGAACCATTATGTGATGAAGTCGGAGCATGATTTATTTATTGATTGTCTTCCTTATGAGTGGTGGTCGGGGACGAGCGATGGTATTTTCCTACCAATCTATCCCCCTAGGAGCATGCGCGTAGTACTTCGTTTCGATAACTAATAAATTTTTGCAATAAGTATGTGAGTTGTTTATGACTAATGTTGAGTCCATGCATTATACACACTCTCACCCTTCCACCATTGCCAGCCTCTCTAGTACCGCGCAACTTTCGCCGCTACCATAAACCTACCATTTACCTTCCTCAAAATAGGCCAAAAAAAGGGGGAGAAAGGCCCAAATAAAAAAATGAGAGAAAAATAGAAAAGGGGCAATGCTACTATCGTTTTACCACACTTGTGCCTCAAAGTAGCACCATGATCCTCATGATTGAGAGTCTCCTATGTTGTCACTTTCATAAAGTAGTGGGAATTTTTCATTATAGAACTTGGCTTGTATATTCCAATGATGGGCTTCCTCAAAATTGCCCCAGGTCTTCGTGAGCAAGCAAGTTGGATGCACACCCACTTAGTTTCTTGTTGAGCTTTCATACACTTATAGCTCTAGTGCATCCGTTGCATGGCAATCCCTACTCACTCACATTGATATCTATTGATGGGTGTGTCCATAGCCCGTTGATATGCCTAGTTGATGTGAGAGTGAGACTATCTTCTCCTTATTGTCTTCTCCACAACCACAATTCTATTCCACCTATAGTGCTATGTCCATGGCTCACACTCATGTATTGCGTGAAGATTGAAAAAGTTTGAGAACATCAAAAGTATGAAACAATTGCTTGGCTTCTCACCGGGGTTGTGCATGATTTAAATATTTTGTGTGATGAAGATAGAGGATAGCCAGACTATATGATTTTGTAGGGATAGCTTTCTTTTGCCATGTTATTTTGAGGAGACATGATTACTTTATTAGTATGCTTGAAGTATTATTATTTTTATGTCAATATTAAACTTTTGTCTTGAATCTTTCGGATCTGAACATTCATGCCACAATAAAGAAAATTACATTGAAAATTATGTTAGGTAGCATTCCACATCAAAAATTCTGTTTTTATCATTTACCTACTTGAGGACGAGCAGGAATTAAGCTTGGGGATGCTTGATACGTTTCCAACATATCTATACTTTTTGATTGTTCCATGCTATTATATTATCTGTTTTGGATGTTTAATGGGCTTTAATATGCTCTTTTATGTTATTTTTGGGACTAACCTATTAACCGGAGTCCCAGTGCCAGTGTCTGCTTTTTTGTGCCTATTTTAGTGTTTCGCAGAAAAGGAATATCAAACGGAATCCAAACGGAATGAAACCTTCACGAGGATCTTTCTTGGAGCAAACGCAATCTAGGAGACTTGGAGTGGAAGTCTGGAAGTCCGCGAGGTGGCAATGAAGCAGGGGGGTAGGCGCGCCCCCACCCTCGTGGGCCCCACGGAGCTCCACCGACATACTTCTTTCGCCTATATATATACTCTTATACCCTAAAAACATCGAAGAGAGCCACGAAACCACTTTCCACCGCCACAGCCTTCTGTACCGTGAGATCCCATCTGGGCCTTTTTCGACGATCTGCGGGAGGGGGAATCGGTCACGGAGGGCTTCTACATCAACAACATAGCCTCTCCGATGACGTGTGACTAGTTTACCACAGACCTTTGGGTCCAGGGTTATTAGCTAGATGGCTTCTTCTCTCTCTTTGGTTCTCAACACAAAGTTCTCGATGTTCTTGGAGATCTATTCGATGTACTCCCTCCTTCCATCTATATAGGGCCTAATACGTTTTTCGAGGATAACTTTGACCAAATGTTAGAGCAATAATATATGACATGCAACTTACACAAAGCATACCGTCAAATTCGTATGTGAAAGGAGCTTTCAATGATATAATTTTCATATTATGCATGTCATGTACTATTAATCTTATCAATAGTCAATGACGGTCTTAAAAAATGCATTAGGCCCTATATAAATGGAAGGAGGGAGTAATATTTTTTTGCAGTGTGTTTGCCGAGATCCGATGAATTGTGGATTTATGATCAAGTTTATCTATGAATAATATTTGGTTCTTCTCTGAATTCTTATATGCATGATTTGATATCTTTGCAAGTCTCTTCGAATTATCGGTTTAGTTTGGCCTACTAGATTGATCTTTCTTGCAATGGGATAAGTGCTTAGCTTCGGGTTCAATCTTGCGGTGTCCTTTCCCAGTGATAGTAGGGGCAGCAAGGCACATATTGTATTGTTGCCATCAAGGATAAAAAGATGGGTTTTATATCATATTGCTTGAGTTTATCCCTCTACATCATGTCATCTTGCTTAATGCATTACTCTGTTCTTATGAACTTAATACTCTAGATGTATGCTGGATAGCGGTCGATGTGTGGAGTAATAGTAGTAGATGCAGAATCGTTTCGGTCTACTTAACACAGACGTGATGCCTATATTCATGATCATTGCCTAGATATTCTCATAACTATGCACTCTTCTATCAATAGCTCGGCAGTAATTTGTTCACCCACCGTAATACATGCTATCATGAGAGAAGCCACTAGTGAAACCTATGGCCCCCAGGTCTCTTTCTTATTATATTGCATCTCTTTTTATTTTCATCGCATCTCGTTTACTATTTTGCAGTCTTTACTTTCTGATCTATACAACAAAAATACCAAAAATATTTATCTTACTATCTTTATCAGATCTCACTTTTGCGAGTGACCATGAAGGATTGACAACCCCTTTATCGCGTTGGTTGCAAGGTTCTTGATTGTTTGTGCAGGTACTAGGTGACTTGCGTGTTATCTCCTACTGGATTGATACCTTGGTTCTCAAAAACTGAGGGAAATACTTACGCTACTTTGCTGCATCACCCTTTCCTCTTCAAGGGAAAACCAACGCATGCTCAAGAGGTAGCAATAATCAAGGTGTCCGCTGCGTGCCCAGTCTTCGATGGCACTGATTACCCCTACTAGAAGAATAAGATGCACATGCATCTTGAAGCCATTGATGTCGACCTCTGGTATGTCGTCAAGAATGGCATTCCCAAGGTCGGTGAAGGTGTCACCGCTGCTGATGTCAAGAGGTTCATTCAACTGGATTCGACTGCCAAGAACATCATCTGTGGTCATCTGACCAAAGGACAGTATGGCCGTGTGAGTGCAATGGAAACTGCGAAGCTGGTCTGGAACTGACTCTCCAAGGTCAACGAAGGCGTCTCAACTCAGAGAGATTCAAGGATTGATGTTCTTTGTAACCTATTCAACCGCTTCAAGATAAACGACAATGAGAACGTCGAGCTCACATTTGATTGCCTCATTGGTATCAGAAATGAGCTTCGCGCACTTGGCGCCATTGAGATCACCAAGCACAAAATTATCAAGAAGCTCATGAGATCACTTGACAACTCATTCGACACCATGGCCCTGATGATACATGAACGTCCTGACTTCAAAGATCTCGATCCATCTGACATACTTGAGAGGCTCAACACACATGAGTTCCAGTTATCATAGAAAAGAGATATCTATGGCCCCAACTATGGCCGAACCCGGGCTTTGAAGACAAAGGTTGTGTCCTCATCTGAAGAAGAATCTGACAGCAGTTCTTGGGATCCTGAAGACATTGGAAAGGAGATAGCTATGCTCGTGAAGAAGTTCCAGAAGTTCTCCAAGAAGAAAGGTTTCAGAAAGTCTTCAAGATCCATCTCAAGAAATGAAGAAGCTTCCACTCGTGACCACAAGAAGACAACATGCCACAAATGCAAGAAACCTGGTCACTACATCTCTGAGTGTCCTCAATGGGATAATGCGACCAAGAAGAAGAAGAAGAGCAAGGAATATGATTCTGATGACAAGAAGAAGAAGAAATCCTCAAAGTCTTCTTCAAAGTCTTCTTCTCACAAGAAGAGCTCATCCAGCAAGGCTCGTGTGTTTGTTGGCAAGGAGATGGATTCAAAGGAGGAGTCTGCTTCTGAGGAGGCGGAGGTGGAGTCTGAGGAGGAGTCCGATTCAGGTGTGGCAAGCCTGGCTCTAGCCTCGACTTACGTTGCCAAGTCCATCTTCAACACCGAAGACAATGGCCTCGCCGCCGACACTGATGCTGATCATGAGGATAACTCTGCTCCTACCTAGTGCTTCATGGCACGTGGTGCCAAGGTAAACTCACGCGATGCTTACTTTCAAACATCCAATGAAGATGACTATGAATGTGAATCTAAACCTAGCTACAAAACACTTGCTAAAATTGCAACTGAACAACAAACTGCTATGGAACATATTCAA
Organism: Triticum urartu; assembly: GCF_003073215.2. Lineage (NCBI taxonomy): Eukaryota > Viridiplantae > Streptophyta > Magnoliopsida > Poales > Poaceae > Triticum > Triticum urartu. The sequence continues at coordinate 570,955,964 of NC_053023.1, read as the reverse complement.
AAGTTGCTAGACAAAAGCAATGACCTGTTGGATGCAGAAATGACTCGAACTCAGTCCTTAATTGAAGACATTAAAAATCTTTATGTTAAGTACAAGGAACTTGAAAGTCGTCATGAAACACTCTCAGCTACTCATGAGAAGCTTTCCTATGATTATCTTCAAAGGAAGCAAGAACTAGAGAACCCGAGAGCGTCTCATGAAGATCTTCAAAAGGAGAACGAGTCACTTCACGCTCAACAGATTAGTTCCGCTCAGGAAGACTTTGTGCCAACATGTTTAAAATGTCTTGAGCATGATAATGCTGTCTCAGTTGCTGAATGTTCTACTTCTGCTACTATTGCAATATCTTCAACTGCTGATGTGGTAACTAACCCCTCTTCTGAGGATACTGATATGTCCATTTTGCATCATGGTTTTATATCGATATTTATTGCATTATGGGCTGTTATTACACATTATGTCACAACACTTATGCCTTTTCTCTCTTATTTTACAAGGTTTACATGAAGAGGGAGAATGCCGGCAGCTGGAATTCTGGGTTGGAAAAGGAGCAAATATTAGAGACCTATTCTGCACAACTCCAAAAGTCCTGAAACTCCACGAAAGTCAATTTTAGAATATATCAAAAATATTGGGTGAAGAAAGCACCAGAGGGGAGCTAGCCACCATCCACGAGGGTGGGGGGTGCGCCCCCTGCCTCGTGGGCCACCTGGCAGGCCTCCGATGCCCATCTTCTGGAATAAGGTGTCTTTTGCCCTGGAAATAAATAAGAAGGAATTTTTCGGGACGAAGAGCCGCCGTCTCGAGGTGGAACCTTGGCGGAACCAATCTAGGGCTCCGGCAGAGCTGTTCTGCCGGGGAAACATCCCTCCGAGAGGGGTAAATCGTCACCATCGTCATCACCATCGATCCTCTCATCGGGAGGGGGTCAATCTCCATCAACATCTTCACCAGCACCATCTCCTCTCAAACCCTAGTTCATCTCTTGTATCCGATCTTTGTCTCAAAACCTCAAATTGGTACCTGTGGGTTGCTAGTAGTGTTGATTACTCCTTGTAGTTGATGCTAGTTGGTTTATTCGGTGGAAGATTATATGTTCAGATCCTTTATGCACATTAATACCCCTCTGATTATGAACATGAATATGATTTGTGAGTAGTTACGTTTGTTCCTTAGGACATGGGAGAAGTGTTGTTATAAGTAGTCATGTGAATTTGGTATTCGTTCGATATTTTGATGAGATGTATGTTGTCTTTCCTCTAGTGATGTTACGTGAACATCAACTACATGACACTTCACCATTGTTTGGGCCTAGGGGAAGGCATTGGGAAGTAATAAGTAAATGATGGGTTGCTAGAGTGACAGAAGCTTAAACCCTAGTTTATGCGTTGCTTCGTAAGGGGCTGATTTGGATCCATATGTTCCATCCTATGGTTAGGTTTACCTTAATTCTTCTTTCGTAGTTGCGGATGCTTGCGAAGGGGGTTAATAATAAGTGGGATGCTTGTCCAAGGAAGGGCAGTACCCAAGCACCGGTCCACCCACATATCAAATTATCAAAGTAACGAACGCGAATCATATGAGCATGATGAAAACTAGCTCGACGATAATTCCCATCTATCCTGGGGAGCGCTTTCCTTTATATAAGAGTTTGTCCAGGCTTGTACTTTGCTAAAAAAAGGATTGGGACACCTTGCTGCACCTTGTTTACTTTTGTTACTTGTTACCCGTTATGAATTACCTTGTCACAAAACTATCTGTTACCGATAATTTCAGTGCTTGCAGAGAATACCTTACTAAAAATTGCTTGTCATTTCCTTTTGCTCCTTGTTGGGTTCGACACTCTTACTTATTGAAAGGACTACGATAGATCCCCTATACTTGTGGGTCATCAAGACTCTTTTCTGGCGCAGTTGCCGGGGAGTGAAGCGCCTTTGGTAAGGAAAAATTTATATAGTGTGCTGAAATTTACTGTCACTTCTTACTATGGAAAATAATCCTTTGAGGGGCTTGTTCGGGGTATCTTCACCCCGACCAGTAGAGCAAAGAGTTTCTCCTCAACCTTCTGAACCTACTGAAAATGTTTACTTTGAAATTCCTTCGGGTATGATAGAGAAACTGCTAGCTAATCCTTTTCCATGAGATGGAACATTACATCCCGATATGCACCTAATTTAGGTGGATGAAGTTTGTGGATTATTTAAGCTTGCTGGTATGCTCGAGGATGTTATCAAGAAGAAGATCTTCCCTTTATATTTGAAGGGAAAGGCATTGACATGGTTTAGGATATGTGACGGTATTTGATCATGGAACTACAACCGATTGAAATTGGAATTTCATCAGAATTTTATCCTATGCATCTGGTTCATTGCGATCGTAATTATATATATAATTTTTGGCCTCGTGAAGGAGAAAGCATCA
>NC_053023.1:570940150-570952379 GCF_003073215.2 Triticum urartu | reverse complement strand
ACGCCGCCAGCCCACTCACGCCGGCGCCAACTATGGCCACGCTCTTATTCTCCAGGCCCATCGGTCGATTTGTATGTGTGTGTGTGCGCCGTTGACGACAGCCGGCGTGAAAGAGGGTGCTACGCTACGCTACGGGACTCTGAACTCTGAGTCTCTGACCACTAAGCAGGGTGGACTGTGTTTATAACTTTGTAGTAGAGGTGAGCGAAAAGCCAGTGTTCCATAAAGAAACTCTACTGAATCACAGCTAGCAGCACCGAATAATGAAGAGAAGTGGTTAGCAATCCGACAATTCCGTCAACTGGTCCATGTCCAATCCTTATCTTTACAGATCCTAGCGTGCCAGAAATAAATTACGAGAAGGCCTTAGATCTATTGGTCAACCAGTATTACACACTACAAAATAAAGAAAATACGCTGAGGTCCATCGTGGGCATTCGTCTTCTTCCTCACGAACAGGCTGATGAGACGCCATCACAAGTTTCTTTCCAGTTTCCATCGTCGGAGCGAGCATTGTTGACCGTGGACGGGAACTCATAAGTTGAAAGTGATGTATGATTACCACAGCCAGCGTGGTTAGCAATCTGACAGCACTTTCAACAAAAATACATTTGTTTTTGTTTGCCACTGTCCATCCTTATCTTTTCTATATATAGGGTCACGCTATTCGTCACCCAGGATGAGGAATTCTTATTCCTCACCTCAGTCCATCTCTCACGGCCACATCTCCAGTAGGTAAGAAAACAAAAGGACTTGAGGTAAACTTACAGCCAAAAGACAGAAATGTCTCTGTTCCGTAAAGCAAAGGGGATCAACGTAATATTACCTCATGCATGCCAGTAATTTACATCGTGCATGTCAGCAGCCTACATGGCGCACCAAAGTAGCAGTGTAGAAATAAAACGATGCTGCCGTAAACTTACAGAATAAGGAATGGAGGATTTGGTGACCTACAATGACGTGTTCATGTATTAATACCCCACTTGACTAGGGTGGAATACATTTATCTTATGAATTATTTTTTCGGTAAAAGTACCACTGGTAGTGTGTTCTTGTAATTTGTGTGTGTTTTCAGAATACTGTGCTAGGCTTGACAATAACTGTGATATTAAATGTATCTGAAAATACTCATGTTTACTTCTTGGTTTTAGATTTCTTCTCTGCGATTTACTCCAATGTATTGCACAACAGTTGTCTACTAGTTTATCTTGACGTGTGTTCACCTCATTAGCTCTAGATCACACACAAAAAGATTCCTGGGCATTGTTGCCAGACATAAGAATTACTAGAATGGTTCATTATTACAGCATGTCAGAACTACTTGAAAAGCACTTGGATTTCCCGACAAAACAAACTAGGTCTGTTTACAATGAAGAAAGGCGATGTGAATTTATCACACATATATCATAAAAACAAGAAAATTTAGTATGCTGCTAGACAAAGTAGCATCTAAAAAAAATCAATATTTATAGAGAAAAATATCTTTCTGTAGTAGAACAATCTCCTGTGAATCTTGAGATGGGCACTGGTCAACTTTTGGCCAAACTGAGACATTTTCATTTCAAATAAGATGTATTTCCATTTAGCCTTTGCACCATCCTCATCTGAATGACCAGACAGTTTCTGTAATGATTACCAAAAAAGTTCCAGTGCTTGGAAAATTGTCACATGTAGTCATATCATTGCAGCTACTCGTTAGATGCAAAATATAACCAAGGAAAACTGTAAGCTGAAAAGACGGACATCAGTTTCAAAGGTACTCTCCATAATCCATCAGCCACATATTACAAGGAACTACATAAATTTGACAAGGAACTAAAGGAGCACTTGTCCATGGCAGTGGTAAAAAAGCCCCAAGGAAGAGGAAATTAATCGTGTTTGAATAGCAAAACCAAGAGAAATTTTATTTGTTGCAAAAAAGTAAATATTAAATGATGAGAAATTTTAATTTTTGTTAACATTTGCAGTGCATTTTTCTAACAAGTGGATTCTGTCATGATGGAATGGGGGCCATGACGATGATGTACCCCCTAGAAACATGCAAAGACAAAAGGCATTCTTAAAGATGATTGGCGATCTGCACAATGATATTATCAACACCTCCTTTGCTGGTTAGCTGCTCCTACCTAAGAATGCTGAAAGTAAAAAGAGTTCTGAGATCCAGCAATGATTTTACACCATCTAATTGGACCTAGCATCAGTCATGCACAAACCTTTCTTTGGCGTTATAATACTGGAAGATGCCAAGATGGTATTAGCATGTTCAGTATTCAGACCAGCGTTTGTAAATTTACCCCTGACTGTAAAAGCTTGTTATTACAGAGATAAACATGTGTACACATTTTTTGGACATTCAAGTCTATGCATGTCAGCACTTGAACAAGGATTGAATCACTGGAAGAAAACCTTGATATACATAAACTGTAGATTTCTGGGAAGTTGGCGCTGTCAAAATTGTACTGTAATATTTTCTTTCATCAAGTAATGGTGCAAGATAGCAGACAAGATAAATAAATCAAGAGAGATATGTGCAGCATTTCAACTATATACGAAATATTAAGCCGTTGTTTATACAGCTACGATAATCTATCCTAACCTGTATAGAAATTCTATGGAGTAGAATGCAGTAAGAAAATGTATATCTGTCTTTGAGTTCCTTCCTGATTGCAATACAGACAAGAAAAATGAAGCTGCCGCTAATTTTCATTACTAATTGATGAACCAATATATGTGCACTGAAAACAAGTCAAATTGGGCGTCTGTTCAAAGACCAAAAAATAAAATTCAACATCTACTCGGCGCCGCTGTGATACCCTCTGAACATATTTAACATAACAGATTAGTTATGCTAATAGCAATTTGGTTCTTCACGGGTTGGCTCATATTCAATTAGCTTGTTCAACAACTTCTTCACAGGTTGTTGAAGAGATTAGGAATAAACTCACCAGCGCGTAGTGGAGCAAGCAGCACGAGTTGCTCGCGGTCGAAGCAGCACCGCGAACACCCTAAACTATCCCCGCGGCCAGCAGACTGCCACAAGCCACTTTGCCCAACACCGAGGCCACACCCCGCACACCTCGCCAACATTGCCACCGAGCACCACGTCGTCACGCCCCACGATGGTCAGTCCCCGCTCACTAACCCGTCCATCCTTTCTGCCGACCACCATGCCATCGTGCCCACCAGCCGCTCACTTAGATGCCGGCCACCACGCCCAAGCCATTCGCCGTCGGAAACTGCATGCCCCCTGGTTTTTTAGGGAATCGGCCACGACAATTAGAATAGGAAATAATGAGGCGGAGAAAGGGGGCTATAGCTACCACGGACAGAAAGCATTTTTTGTAAATGTAAACTTACGTCGGCACCTAAGAGATTCTACCTCATGCGTGGAGTTATGCATGGTGGAACGTCGGAGGCACAACCCGTTGGTTGGATTACACCTAAGAGAAGTCTGACTTGGTCGTTAGTCCTCATCAAGATGAAGTACATGCACCACTAATCGATGCCAAGATTAAGGGGGCTATATAAAAAATGGGTAAATGACCATCATCTGCACAATCACCAAGATGAAGTACATGCACCCCTAATTGATGCCCCCGGATCATGATTTGAGTTGAACATATCGAGACCAAGAATCATGGCATGATAGCAAGCAAGGGAAAATAAACATCCAGTCATCCATCATGAAGAATTCCAGGGGTAACTCAAACCAACACTATAACAATTTTTAAAATCACAACCTAAAGAAGAGAAGGTTATTGTTTTGTATGACATGGAAAGCAGATCAATCGATGATTAAATTCACCTAACAGTAGTATACCTATGATCTGACAGAAATGCATCATGAAGCCAATAAAAATGAAGAAACTGAATTCACAAATGCAGATTTAGACCAAGATATTTCTATCAACCCTATGCGAAACATTAGATGGGGTTTGAAAAAATGGAATAATCTAGGTTTGCAACCATCAAATCAACAATTCTTGTTTGATGATTCTCCAATTATGTTATAAATTAAGCGATTAATAATACTCAAACAAGAAATGCTATTGTGGTACAGTAGCTGATTCCTGAATGAGAATAAACTTATACACAGAAATTAAGCGCTGAGTATAGGATTTCGAAAATACTTTGAGAATTAGAATGACAGAACTGCTATTGTGGTACAGTAGCTGATTCCTGAATGAGAATAAACTTATACACAGAGAAAATCTAAATCATAAATCTAGCTAGCAAGGAAAGATCTAAGATGGTCAGATAAGATGTAAATTGACTCCTGTCTTTATCACTTTACTAATGCAGTAATGGAGCTTCCTGCACAATACTTGTCCTGCATAATATGCCAATTGATCTAAGCATTAGTAGCAAAATGACTAATACGAACACACACGCATGCATGACGAGTTGACAACACCTACAGAGAGAGAGAGAGAGGAAGAGAGAAATCGAGAAAACCTGGGAATGGGTTGGTGCCATGTAGGAGACGGAGCCATGGATCCTGGGCATCTTAACGGAGCTTGCTGGAGGGTTGATAGTAGGTGGGGGGTCTCTTCTCGCGAGCCTCACTCCAATCGGAGCCATCCTGCTACGGTGCATGTAAAAAGGAAGGAGGGGGCAGAGTCCGGCGCAGCGCGACGAAGAGAGGCCAGGGCAGGAGCTTGTGGTCGGGGAATCGAAATGGAGGTCGAGCCATCGCCAGGGCGACGAACGGAGCGAGGGATGGAGGTCGGTCGTGGGCTCATGGCGCGGCCGTCGGCCGAAGAGGTTGCCAAACGCCGCGAAACGCTGCTCGCCTCGACGCTGCTGCTCGCCACCGGCGTCGCACGCATCTGACTCCACCCGCGGCTGCCGTCGGCTCGCCGCCGAAACCACCCGCCGCTCGCCTCCGAGCCGCACGTCTGCTCCCAACAGTTCCAAAAACTGCGGAGAGTGGGTTAGCTAAACAGTTGCTAGGAAAGATAAATTACCTTGGCTGCCCCCGCAACAAAAAAACTTACCTTGACTGGCGGCAGGTTGCGTGCGAGTGCGAGTGGCTGGGTTGTTCGACCAGGGTGAAGAATAAGTAATTCTTCACCCTGGGTCATTAATAGACGTTATATATATATATATATATATATATATATATATATATATATATATATATATATGTCCCATCCGCTCGTCGGACCAAACCCTAGCTACTCCACTCCGCCATCCAAACTCATGTTCGGTGATATCTGGCTTTCTTTGGCATGGTGGGCAGCGGCGCTGACTCCGACCATCACTGGTAGAAAAAGGACCTATAGTCCCGGTTCGTAAGGGCCTTTAGTACCGGTTCTGGAACCGGGACTAAAGTGTCGGTACTAATACCTCCCCCTTTAGTCCCGGTTCAATCCAGAACTGGGACTAAAGGCCCTCCACGTGGGCAGTGCGCAGAGCCCAGTCAGGAGACCCTTTGGTCCCGGTTGGTGGCACCAACCGGGACCAATAGGCATCCACGCGTCAGCATTTCTGTGGCTGGGGTTTTTGTTTTTTTTTAAAGGGGGTTGGGGGTTGGGGGTTTTGGGGGGGTAATTTAGGTGTTTCATATATTGTGTTAGCTAGCTATAATTAATAGAGAGAAGTGTCCTCTCTTATGTCCGTGCTTGGTCGACGCTACGTACTATACATACGTATAGAGAGGACTAGACACGCTGGCTAGCTAGTAAGCAAACGAAGGAAACAGAAGATCGTCATGAACATATATGCATACAGAGAGAAGTGATATCGACCACCTCTCCTTCTCCGAGAGATTGGTCGAACAACAAGTTCTCGTATATCTATCTGACACTACCGGCTACATATATACAATAATTATCTCTTACAAATATAATCATACGGACTCAGGGTCCACATAGAATTCTCCGTCTTCAGGGATCACGTGGTCAAGAAAGAATGCCGCCAATTCCTCTTGAATTGCTCGCATGCGAGCTGGTGCTAGGAGTTCATCCCGCTTCCGAAACATCTAATTTGAAGAAGGGGGTCAATACATATATATATATATGAATGAATGAAACTCAACACAAATGATAGTAATAAAATAAAATTGTGAATGTTGTTATTTACGTACTTCATATTGTTCGTTAGAGTATCCGCCCCGCTCACAGGTCGTGTGGTGGATGGACTCGCAGATGTAGTATCCACAGAAATCATTCCCTTGTTCCTGCCACAACCACTTTACAAGAAATAGAGGTCAATCAAACTGATAAGCAAGAATGCTAAATGGTATTGATGAAACTAGCGCTTGAATCACTAGGAGATGCGCGGAACATGCTACTATAGTACTTACTTTCGGGTGTCTAAATTCCAGCTCCTTCGGCAGTCCCGAAACTGTTTTGGTGAATTTTCTCCAAACCCTGCCGGACAAAGAAAACAATTACTTGATATCAGGAAATGAACAAAGTTGCTGATATGGTGGATAATGATCGATTTAACTTACTTCTGGAGTATTTGAGTCATGTCTGCATAGTCCTGGTGATCTTTTCGTTTAGAGTCTAAGACGGTTACTACTCCCTGCTCAAGCTTAGTCTCTAGGAGAATATAGTGGAAACTGCACACACATGCATAACTCATCAATTACATTACTATAACCTTGACTAATATATAAGGGAAACCGAATACGCACAAGACAGTAACACTCACCTGAAGTTGTAAGGAAAGAGTATTATATCTTTGTTTTGATTTATTACGAACGATCGTAGCAAGTTGGCCTCGGTAGCTGCGGCATGAAGTTTAACCTCGGTTGCATCTATGAGATATGTGTTAATGAACCCAATATCACCGACTTGTCTTTTATTCAATTCGGCGATCTTCAATCTGCATAATATAGTGAGGATGATTATAAATACATGCAATGAAAGAGCTAAGCTATATAGAGAAACTTAATGACAGAAGTAGTACTACTTACAGACAGTAGCAGGCGACCATTGTTTTATCGAGGGCCAATTGATTGAAAAACTGATAGAACTCCTCAAATGGAACAGGCAACAGATCAATTCCAACGAGGTCATGCTCCTTTTTAACTTTCACATACAAAGTACTCCTCCCCCCAGAGTCTCTGCAGATTTTCAAGTACCAATCATGCAATCTTCGCATCATCGTTGATAGAGATCTTTCATCTTTGACGAGAGGCTTCCCGTACTCGTATCTTTGTATCTGCACGTCCATGGGTTCATAATGTACTTCGTCGGGCAGGTAATCTGCAAGATTGCTATAACCGGGCACCATCCTCGGATCATTAGCGACGTTGTGGCTAGACACCTTGAGCGGGGGGCACGATTGCTTCGCTTGTTCGCCGAGCTGGGAAATTTGTTTCCCAGCTCGCCGTTCTTTCAGCCTTTGATCACTGACAGTACTTCCCGACCGCTCCGCTTCGGCAAATTCCTTTCCAATAATGCGGTCATAGTTTCCTTTCGGCGGATCAGACTTCGGTGGTTTTGTCAGGGCAGCCAGAGTGCGCTTCACTTTCATCCGATCTACCTTCTCCTCTGGAGGTGGATGTTTCTTTGCTTTCACCCCTTCAAAGAAGTTCCTCACTTCTTCTCGCGCGATCTCGGCGTTCTCCTCCAGGGTCCTCTCATATGGTAACTTCTCTGGAGTCTTCAGAGAAGGACCGAATCTGTATGTCCTCCCGCCTCTGGTTGTACTGCTAGACGCCGACCGAGCAGACGTAGCGGTTGTCTTCTTTACTTGCTTAAGAGGCGGAGGAGAAGGACTACGACGCGCCGGAGCAGCTGGAGCGGCGGCAGGTCTCTTCCGTCCTTGCTGACGAGGCGGAGAAGGAGGAGGCTGGCTGCTCGGGCGCGTCGGCGCAGGCGGAGAAGGAGGCGGAGTGCCGCCACGCACCGGAGAAGGAGCCGGCCGAGGGCCCTGATCGTCACTCGCCGGATGAGGAGGCGGTGGAGGCGGAGTGCCCTGACTCGCCGGAGGAGGAGGAGGAGGCGGTGGCGTCCAGTTTGGAAGGTTGATGAGCTCCTTCCGCCATAGGCATGGAGTCTTCAGAGCAGACCCCAGCCGAGTCTCCCCTTCACCGGTAGGGTGCTCAAGCTGGAGGTCCTCAAATCCCTCCATTATCTCATCCACCATCACCCTAGCATATCCTTCTGGAATCGGCCGGCAGTGAAAAGTTGCGCCGGGTTCAGTAGGATAAACAGAGCCAACAGCCGCCTTGACCTTCAAATTCATCCATTGCGTCATAAGGTGGCAATTATGAGACTCCGTTATAGCATCCACGGGATAGCTGGCAGGAGCCGTCAAGGCATGCTCCGGCTGAAGCAGCTCGGCGGAAGCCACGCTGCTTCTGCGCTGAGATGGCGGGGTAGCTTCGGGGGCGGCTTCGGCAGTACGTTTGCTGCGATTTGCTTCTAGTTCCTCTATCGCGTCTACCCTTGCTTGCAGTGCCTGCATTTGGGTCTGCTGCACTTTTTTCCTCCTCTCGTGGGATTTGTAACCGCCTGCGTCCGGAAACCCAACCTTCCACGGAATGGAGCCTGGCGTGCCTCGTGTCCGTCCAGGGTGCTCAAGATTCCCGAGGGCCATTGTGAGCTCGTCGTTCTCTCTGTCTGAAAAGAACGTCCCTTCCTGCGCTGCTTTGATATACTGCTTAAGCTTACTGACTGGTATGTCCATTTGATCGTTCGTCCAAATGCACTTCCCTGTTACAGGGTCCAGGGTTCCGCCAGCCCCGAAGAACCAAGTCCGGCAACGGTCTGGCCAGTTAATTGTCTCTGGTTCGATCCCTTTATGAACCAGATCATTCTCAGTCTTGGACCACTTAGGCCGGGCTACGAGGTAGCCACCTGACCCCGTGCGATGGTGAAGCTTCTTCTTCGCAGCATTTTGCTTGTTTGTCGCTGACATCTTCTGACTCTTTTTCGATGTCTTGTGGGCCAAAAATGCGGGCCAGTGATCTCTGATCTTCTCATATCTGCCCTTGAATTCTGGTGTCTCGTTATTTTCGACAAACTTATTCAGCTCTTTCTTCCACCTCCTGAATAGTTCTGCCATCCTCTTCAGAGCAAAAGACTTGATTAATTTCTCTTTAACTGGGTTCTCTGGATTATCCTCAGGTGGTAGGGTGAAATTTGACTTCAGCTCAGTCCAAAGATCATTTTTCTGCATATCATTGACATAAGAGACCTCAGGGTCTTCTATAGCCGGCTTAAACCATTGCTGGATGCTTATCGGGATCTTGTTCCTAACCAGAACCCCGCACTGAGCAACAAATGCACTCTTTGTCCGGAGGGGTTCAATAGGTTGGCCGTCGGGCGCGATTGCTATGATCTCAAACTTTTCATCCGAGCTCAACTTTTTCTTCGGGCCTCGTCTCTTTACCGAAGTTGTGCTCGATCCGGAGGGCTAGAAAAAAGAATAAAGACTTAATTAATATGTGTACATACCAAAACAATGAATGCATCAATCAGCTAGTCAGCATAGGCTTAACTAATATATATACCTGGCCGGACTCGGTTCGGTCACCGGAGCCGTCATCACGGTCTCCTTCTTGCACCGGCATTGGGTCACCGGAGCCGTCCTCATGTTCTTCTTCTTGCACCGGCATTAGGTCACCGTAGCCAGCTTGTTCACCCTCTCCTTCCAGACCATCGGTTTCGTTGAGAAACAACGAGATGGCATCACTTCCTCCTGCGATTATGTCCCTCAACAATGCTTCTTTTGCTTCGTCTAGGGCGGTGTCCATAGTTTCTACAAATATTTACAACATGGCAATTATTATTCAAACATGACAGATGGATATATTAGTGCCAAATGTAGAACTAGCTACCTAATCATAGTAAGCTATCGGGAGGGGGTATATATCGACAACGACGACACTACATCTATGTCCCTCGACGACCCTCGTTCCCGATAAAAAAAAGAGGAAGAAGAAAAAAGAGGAGAAGAAAGAATAGAGGAGAAGAACCCTCTTCTTCCTCTAATGTTCGAGAGGATCGCCGAGGGGTCGGGAGGTTTCCTAGTGTCAAAGGATTCAATAAAACCATGTCTTCATCATTAGGCGAAAGTAACATGTGCATGACGGTATGAAGCTCTTCAAAGTTGTTCTGGAACGGAGTCCCAGATAGGATAATTCGCTTTTTGGTACAAAGTTCAGCAAGAGCTTTCCGAATATCGCTATTTGGAAGGCCTTTGCTGAATTCGTACCAAAAGGCGGATTATTCTATCCGGGACTCCATTCCAGAACAACTTTGCAGAACTTCGTACCAACATGCCCTGATTACTTCCGGCTAATGATGAAGGCATGGATTTCTTCAATACTTTGACACGAGGAAACCTCGACCCCTAGACGACCCTGCTGGAACCCTCGACCCTCGAACCTATAGAACCCTCGAACCCTCGACCCTTAAACCCTCGACCCTTGACCCCTTAACGACCCTCGACCCTCTACCCTAGTTCCCGACCCTCGACCCCTCGAAGAGGAGAAATAAATAAGAAGAAGAAAAAAGAAGAAAAAGAAGAGGAGAAGGAAGAAAGGAATAGTGGACTCTTCTTCTCCACTATTCCTTTCTTCCTTCTCCTCTTCTTTTTCTTCTTTTTTCTTCTTCTTATTTATTTCTCCTCTTCTTTTCCTCTCCTCTTCTTCTTTCTTTCCTCTTCTTATTTTCTTCTTTCCTATCTTTCTTTTTCTAAAATTGTAATTTTTGCATATATAAAACTTTTCTAAAATTGTAACTTTCTATATAAAACTTTCCTATCGGGAGGGGGAGAAGATCGAAGAAAAAAAGAAGAAAAAAAAGAGGAGAAGAAGAAAGGAATAGAGGAGAAGAAGAAAAAATAGAATTTTTTTTTCTATTTTTTCTTCTTCTCCTCTTCCTTTTCTTCCTCTCATCGTCTTCTCCTTCTTCTTCTCCTTCTTTCTCTACTTATTTTCCTTTTCCTTATTTTACTTTTTCCTCTCCACTAACATAAAATGCACTAACCTAAAATGCAACAAACATAAAATGCACTAAAGAGGCTCAACTAACCTAAAATCAGTGATAAAATGCACTAACCTAAAATCGATATCTACTAACAGCTTAAAAAATTAATACATATATGAAAAAATGCATATATGAAAAAAAACATCATCATATCATCAACAGAAAAAAAACATCATCATATCATCAACAGAAAAAAAAACATCATCATATCATCATATCATCAACATCATCAACCTAAAGGGCCGGCGCCGGCGCGGGGCGACGACGGGGCGGGGCGGCGACGGGCTCGGGGCGGCGCCGGGCGGGGCGACGGTGGCGGGCTCGGGGCGGCGACGGGGCGGGGCGACGGCGGCGGGCGCGGTGCGACGACGGGCTCGGGGCGACGGCGCGGGGCGACGACGTACGGGCTCGGGGCAGCGACGGGGCGGGGCGGGGCGACGGCGGCGGGCACGGGGCGACGACGGGCTCGGGGCGGCGACGACGACGACGAACGGCCTGGGGGCGTCGGTGCGAATGGTAGGCGGTTGGCCAAAATTTCATAAGTGTTGGCTTATATAGCCAGAGCAATGGTCCCGGTTCGTGCTACGACCCGGGACTAATGCTCCCTTTAGTCCCGGTTGGTGCGATGAACCGGGACCAATGGCCTTGTGCTGCCCCGCGCCCAAAAGTTTAGTCCCACATCGCTAGCTGAAGGGCGCCGGCACTGGTTTATAAGCGCTGGTGTGCCTCCCCATTCGAGCTCCTCTCTAATGCAGGCTTTCGGGCCTAAACTTGCTACTGCCTGTGGGCCTATTGGGCCTTCTGCGGGCCTAAATCCTGGCCCATGTAGGGTTTCTAGTCGTATTCAGGCCGTGGAGGCCCAGTAGGAGGCATTTCTTTCTATTTATTTTTTATTTATACTTACAACTAAATACTTATAATTTTTTAGTGATTTCTTTTTGATTTTAGGTCACAAAAATTATAAACTTTCTGTTAGTGCCATTAGTTTTAAATTTTGAATAGTTTAAATTTGAATTTTTAAAAAATTGTGTGAATCACTAGTTTATGAATAACTTTACTATAAAAATAGAATTTTTTTTCTTCTTTGCTATTTATTTTTTATTTATACTTACAATTAAATACTTATAGTTTGATTTTAGGTCACAAAAATTATATTCTTTTTGCTATTGAAGAATATTATAGTTTTGATTGATTGATTGTTTTTATTTTCATAAAAGTTTTGTAGTTCATTCTGTTTGCTATTAATTCATTCTTTGAGCTAAATGACTCTGAAATTG